>NC_052071.1:2859356-3136856 GCF_015852505.1 Tachyglossus aculeatus | reverse complement strand
ATACAAGGCGATCAGGTTGTCCCACGCGGGGCTCACAGCCATCATCCCCATTTTGCAGATGAGGGAACTGAGGCTCAGAGAAGCGAAGCGGCTTGCCCAAGGTCACACAGCCGACATGGGGCGGAGCCGGGATTCGAACCCATGCCCTCTGACTCCAAAGCCCGGGCTCTTTCCATTGAGCCACGCTTTTTGTTATTAGTACCAGTCCTTTAGCCTACCTGCCATTTGTTATTATTATTATTATTATTCCTTTAGCTGGCCTGCCAGCCCTCTCCTCACCCTCCGCTCCCCCGACCCGTCTTCTCTCCCACTCGTCCTCCGCCCTACCCCAGTCAGCCTCTCTCGTCGCCACAATTTGCACCCGGTCCTCTGCCTCCAGTGTCCCCTTTTCTCTCTCCTTTAGCCCTGATTTTCTCCTCTCTCCCGGCCCTTCCTTTGATCCCACCCCCAGACATTTCCTGCTGGCATATGTGTCCCCCCCACCCTGGTTTCATTCCATTTCCTCGCCTTCCTCGGGGCCTGTCATTTTTTTGTTGTGGTTGTTTTCGGTTCCTTTCGGCCTCCCCCTCCCGCTCCGAGGGGTCTCATTTCCTCCCGTTGGACATCCTCAACGGGGCAGTAGAAGTTGGGCGGCGGCGGCGGCCGGCCGGGGCCCTCCCCCGGGTGATTGTCCAGGGCCTGGCAGGATCCGTGGCTCAGTGGAGAAGAGCCCGGGCTTTGGAGTCAGAGGTCCTGGGTTCTAATCCTGGCTCCGCCAATTGTCAGCTGTGTGACTTTGGGCAAGTCATTTAACTTCTCTGGGCCTCAGTTACCTCATGGGATCGAGACTGTGAGCCCCACGTGGGACAACCTGATCACCTTGTAACCTCCCCAGCGCTTAGAACAGTGCACATAGTAAGCGCTTAATAAATGCCGTCATTATTATTATTATTTTTATTATCCTTGACCATCCTCTGGCTGGAAGGCACCGGGCCCCCCACCCTCCTCAGTGGGGCTGACTGGGGATGGGCTCAGTTCCCACCGCAGGGAGCTCTTTCGGAAGCGATGGAGCCGAGTGGGGCCGGAAAGACTACTTGGAGGATTAGCACACGGAAGAAAGTTGGGGCCCTTGGGGGACAGACCCACTTACCCTCTTGAGGTTGGGGTCCAAAGGCCCAGTGGAGCAGCTGTTTTGTTCTCCCTGAGCAAATGGGAAGCAGGGACGCTTCCCGAAGAGAAAGACGGTCAGCTACAGGTGCCCGTTTCCGCGGGTGGCCGAAAAGATGTTTGGGAATGTAACTTGCCTCTGACTCCTTGCCCACATCCTTCCTCTGTCCTGGAATTCCCTTCCCCTTCGTATGTGAAAGACACCCCCCCGTCTCCCCACCTTCAAATCCGTTCTAAAATCACTTCTCCTCCAAGAGGCCTTCCCCACCTAAACCCTCCTGTCATCATCAATCATATTTATTGAGCGCTTACTGTGTGCAGAGCACTGTACTAAGTGCTTGGTCCTGTCCTCTACTCCCTCTCCCTTCTGCGTCGCCGTGGCACTTGGATCGCTACCCTTTCAGAGAAGCAGCGTGGGTCGGTGGAAGGAGCGTGGTCACGGGTTCGAATCCCGGCTCGGCCACATGTCTGCTGTGTGACCTTGGGCAAGTCACTTGACTTCTCTGAGCCTCAGTTCCCTCATCTGTAAAATGAGGATTAAGATGATGGCAACATATGAGGCAACATAGAGAGACGGTCCCTACCCAACAGGGGGCTCACAGTCTAGAAGGGGGAGACAGAGAACAAAACCAAACATAGTAACAAAATAAAATAAATAGATTAGATATGTACAAGTAAAATAAATCAACCATGGGACCACCTGATCACCTTGTAACCTCCCCCAGTGCTTAGAACAGTGCTTTGCACATAGTAAGCACTTAATAAATGCCATCATTATTATTTTAGCATTTTACAGCCAACCCCACAGCATTTTCATCCATATAATAATAATAATAATAATAATAATAATAAGGCATTTATTAAGCGCTTACTATGTGCAAAGCACTGTTCTAAGCGCTGGGGAGGTTACAAGGTGATCAGGTTGTCCCACGGGGGGCTCACAGTCTTCAGCCCCATTTTCCAGATGAGGTAACTGAGGCCCAGAGAAGTGAAGTGACTTGCCCAAAGTCACACAGCTGACAATTGGCGGAGCCGGGATTTGAACCCATGACCTCTAACTCCAAAGCCTGGGCTCTTTCCACTGAGCCACGCTGCTTTTCTATCTGTAATTTATTTTCACTCCTGTCTCCCCGGTAGACTGTAAGCTCCTTGTGGGCAGAGAACATGTCTGCCAACTCTGCTGTATTGTATTAGCGTGAAGCAGAGTGGCTCAGTGGAAAGAGCCCGGGCTTGGGAGTCAGAGGTCATGGGTTCTAATCCCGACTCCGCCAACTTATCAGCTGTGTGACTCTGGGCAAGTCACTTCACTTCTCTGTGCCTGAGTTCCCTCATCTGGAAAATGGGGAGGAAGACTGTGAGACCCGCGTGGGACAATCCAATTACCTTGTATCTCTCCCAGCACTTAGAAAAGTGCTCGGCACATAGTAAGCGCTTAACAAATACCAAAATTATTATTATTACTCTCCTAAGCACTTAGTAGAATTCCGTGAACACTGTAAGCACTCAGTGAATACCATGGATTGACGGGGAGGGCATCACTCTCACCCTACTCCTCTGTCTCACTGATTTGTGGCTTTGCCCAGAGGCAAGGAGCCAATCAATCAATCAATCGTATTTATTGAGCGCTTACTGTGTGCAGAGCACTGTACTAAGCGCTTGGGAAGTCCAAGTTGGCAACATATAGAGACAGTCCCTTCCCAACAGCGGGCTCACAGTCTGAAAGGGGGAGAAGCCGCTTCTCTACTGCTTCTTCCTTACCAACTCTCTGTCTTTCCCTGTCCCTCGCAGGAAACCGCAGTTGGAGAACCATGAAACGGTGACCCTCCCTGAGGCCATGGCGACTCTTGACGACGGCACCCCGATCGCCGGGGAGGGACTGCCCAATGGGTACCTCAACCGACTCTTCCAACCCCACGCCGAGGCGGGAGGGGACGCGGGGAGCCCGGGTCCCACCGAGCCCGGCGATGCGGGCCCGAAGGACGAGGAGGAGGAGGAGGAGGAGGAGGAGGAGGCAGGGGGTCGCTTCAAGAAGAAAGCGAAGGGCCGCCGGATCTGGAGCCTGGTGAGCCGCAGGAGAGGGTCGGCCAGCCAGACCAGGAGGCCCCAGTCCATGATCTTCCTGGGAGAGGGCGGACGGGCAGCGGCGGAGGTGAAAGCCAAAGTGACCTTCATGGATCGGGTCAAATCCATCAAGCGTTTGCGTGTGTCGGCCGGCCCGTCCAGGGGCTCCGCGGGTGGAGGCGGGCGAGGCCGGGGACCGGGAGACCCCCCGGCGGAGCCAGAGGATGGCTCCGGGCCACCGAGAGCCGTGTACAGGATCCGAAGACTGGCGGATGGGCAGAAGCCCTTCCGCCACTCGTTTGCCGGCTACACGGAGGAGCTGGATTCCCGCTGTGAGGACGTGGAGCTGAGCGTTGGCGGGGCCGCGGCCTGGGACGCCGGGGTGCTCGGAGCCGTCGCGCTTCGGGAGGACGGGGCCCGGGGCCCGGAGAGACCCCGCGGCGGCCGAGCGGGAGTCGCGGACGGCCGGAAGCGGTGCCAGACGCTCCCGCAGGACACGCGGCGGGGCAGGAGCGCTGACGTCTGGAGTTACCTGAAGGGCATCTCGCTGGCCGGAAGAGATGGCGCCAGGGCCGGAGAGGGCCCGGGCCCAGAGACCCCCCTCCGGGCCGGCGGGGAGCCCCCGGGGAGACCCCTTCCGTCTCCAGAAGCGGACCCGGCCGGGGAGGAGGCCTTGGGCCGGCCCAAGAAGTTGGGCCCCAAGGCGGCCCCTTTCGGGGGCGTGGTGCGGTTCCTCAGCAGCGTGGCGGAGGCGGCGCGCAAGTTACGGGGGCCGTCGAGGACAGAGGCCCGTGACCGTCCCCGGAGCCCCGGCCCTGGAGGGCTGCGGCAGCTGGAGGGCCTGGATGACCCTCTAGTCATTGAGAACCTCAGCGCGCGGGCCTCCTTCTCGTCGGGGCCAGGCTTCCCGGTTGGCCACGCCGGGGTCTGGGACCCCCCCGCGGGCACCCCCAGAGCAGCTCCCCGCTCCGAGTCGGGCAGTGAGACCGGGGGTGCCGGGGAGTCCCCCCGACCACCTCACCAGCCCGAGCCCCACGCTGCCTCAGTCCCTGACCTCACGGACGCCCCGCCGGTGGGCATCCATCCTCCAACCTCGAGCGGATCCCCCCTTCCCAGCCCGATGCTCTCCCGGGACTCGGATGGGGATCCAGTGGTCTTGACCCCCCTGACGGGGGGCGAGCGTCGGAGTGAGCCACCCGAGCCAGGCGGGGGAGAGGGTCAAGGGGGGCAGGAGTCGGGCCCGGACCGAGAGGGCTCCTGTGGCCAAGGAGATGAAGGTAGCTTGAGCGAAGAGCAGGACTCTTTTGATCTGCTGGATGAGAGCGACCCGCTCAGATACGGGCGAGTGTGCCGCCAGCTCCAGATGAGTTTGTGTACCATCGTTTCCCTCCGTGAAATGGGCGACACCAAGGTAAGGGTCTGTGGGGTTGCCCTGGGGGCTCCGCCGGGTCCTTGGGAGGCAGCGTTTGAACCGGCTGGTGTGTTTGAAAAACATCTCAGAGCATCACCGGGCAGGAAGAGGCAGCGGGGCCGGTGGTACCGATAGTCGTTAGGTTGTCGCTGCTTTGAACCAGGCACCGTGTTAAGCACTGGGGCAGATCCAAGGTGATTAGGTTGGACATAGCCCCTGTCCGGCCTGGTGCTCCCAGGTGGACGGGGTGGGAGAGCAGGTATTTTATCCCCGTTTTACGGATGAGGACGCTGAGACCCAGAGAGGTTAAGTGATTTGGCCAAGGTCACAGAGCAGGCATACGGAGGAGCTGGGTTTAGAATCAATCAATCAATCAATCAATCAATCGTATTTATTGAGCGCTTACTATGTGCAGAGCACTGTACTAAGCGCTTGGGAAGTACAAATTGGCATCACATAGAGACAGTCCCCACCCAACAGTGGGCTCACAGTCTGAAAGGGGGAGACAGAGAACAGAACCAAACATACCAACAAAATAAAATAAGTAGGATAGAAATGTACAAGTAAAATAAATAAATAAATAAATAAATAAATAGAGTAATAAATATGTACAACCATATATACATATATACAGGTAAGCCAGGTATCCAGACTCCCAGCCCCATGCTCTGTCCTCTAGATTGGGCTGCTTAAAGCTGCTGCCCCTCAGGGCTCGGGGAGCGGCCTTGACTTCTGTGCCCCGGATTGTTGGGGGTCGTGGCCAGGAGGGGCTCAGGATCTCGAGTCCTGGGGGGCGACAGGGGAGTCTGGCCCAAGGGCCCGGCAGAGAGACAGTGGGGCCCGCGGGACCTAATCGGATTAGGACCGGGGAATTGTTGATGATTGACATCTGCCCGTCCTCTGGATGAAGGCGGTGCTGGGCTCTCAGCGCCCTGGGTCCCTTTGTGCGGCATCCAGCGCTTAGAACAGTGCTTTGCATATAGTAAGCACTTAACAAATGCCATCATTACTATCCGGACCTCCTCCGAAACCCAGGATTCAAACAGCTCCATGGGCCTCAGGCTCCGAGGACTTTCTCCTTCGGGGTCCCCCTGTGGTTTCACCACTCCCGCGGGCCCGAAGGGGTGCCATCTTGTGATGCTCTGGGCTGCGCGTCCGCCGGCCTGGCACAAGAGAAGCAGCGTGGCTCGCTGGAAAGAGCCCGGGCTTGGGAGCCGGAGGTCATGGGTTCTAATCCCGGCTCCGCCGCTTGTCAGCTGTGTGACTTTGGTCAAGTCACTTCACTTCCCTAAGCCTCACTTCTCTCATCTGTAAAATGGGGATGAAGACTGTGAGCCCCACTTGGGACAAACTGATCACCTTGTATCCCCACCCAGCGCTTAGAACAGTGCTTTGCACATAGTAAGCGCTTAACAAATGCCATTATTAGTATGAATATTATTATTATAAGGGCCTTGTGCAGAGTTCTAGGGAAAAAGGGCCTGTCACTTGAGCGTGCCCTCTTCCTGAAGCTGGGCCCGTCTACCGGAGAGCCTCAGACCCAGCCGAATGTCACTGTGCCTTGGCCCCTGGGCCCACCCAACCCGGGAGCATCTCCTACAGAGGCACTAGGATGCTGGCAGGACACATGCTGGTTGTCCTCTCGGACCCCCAAGGCCACTGAAACCCCAACTCTCCCTTCCCATCCTTGACTCTCTCTCCAGGGACCCAGCATGGACCATCCAACACTCCTCACTCTCCCCTCTCCATCCCTGACTGCCCCTCCAGTGACCCAACAGGGTCCATCCACCATCCGCCCCCCCCCCCCCGACTCCCCCATCTCCCCCTCCAGTGACCCAGCATGGCTCTAAGCAAACCCTTCAGAACCTCCAAATATTCATTCTGGTCCTCAGATCCTTTCCCAAAGAAATCACCTCCAGTTAGAGAGACAAAGGCAGGGGGGAGAGAGTGTGTGGTAAACAATAAAAATCCCCTCCTTGCTCTCCCGTCCTCTCCAGCCCAGAGCCGTGGCCACTGAAGTAGGGGCCACTTCCCGATGCCATGGTGCCGTAGCTCCCTCTCCTGGTTTTCCCTTCATTCAATATCCCGGTTCCCAGATGAGTCGGGAGCCAGAAGCCAATAGGAGACCGCCTGGGAAGTGTGCCTGGATGATGAGACCCCCGTCCTGAGCGGGAATCTGGCCAGGAGTCTGGCTTGTGTAGGGAGGGTGATGGGCTGGTGGGCTGCCTGCATCCCCTCCTCCAATAAATGGGGGATTCGGGCCTACTGATTTCCCAGCACTTAGAACAGTGCTTTGCACTTAGTAAGTGCTTAATAAATGCCATTATTATTATTATTATTATTATTGTTACCCTCTGTGTCCTGCAGGAGCCTGCTCTGGGCGGCCACTTTGTGTTCCTAACCTCTCCGGAGCCCCCAACGTTGGTAACAATTGTGGTATTTAATAATAAAAATAATAATGATGGCTCTATTAAGTGCTTACTATGTGCAAAGCACTGTTCTAAGCACTGGAGTGCTTACTATGTGTTAAGTAGTAGTGCTTACTACTACATTTAAGCGCTTACTATGTGTTAAGCGCTGGAGCAGATTCAAGCTAATCAGATTGGAAGCAGTCCGGGTCCCGCGTAGGGTTTGCAGACGAAGGGAGAGAGAGAAAACACCTATTGACCTCCCATTTTCCAGAAGAGAAGCAGTATGGCCTAGTGGATTGAGTCATTCATTTAATCGTATTTATTGAGCGCTTACTGTGGGCAGAGCACTGGACTGAGCGCTTGGGAGAGGACAATGCAACAATAAACGGTCACATTCCCTGCCCGCAATGAGCTTACAGTCTAGAGTGGGGGAAACAGAAATAAAGCACGGGCCTGAGAGACAAAGGACCTGAGTTCTAATCCGGGCTGTGCCACTTGTCTGCCGTGTGACCTTGGGCAAGTCACTTCACTTCTCTGGGCCTCAGTTACCTCATCTGGAAAAGGGGGATAAAGACTGTGAGCCCCATGTGGGACATGGGCTGTGTCCAACCTGCTTAGCTTGTGTCTACCCCAGCGCTTAGAACAGCGCATGGCACATAGGAAGCTCTTAATCAATATTATTTAAAAAAAACCCCTCCAAACAGAAACTGAGGCCTGGGAAAACGAAGTGACTTGCCCCCAAGGTCAGACAGCAGATATTTGGTGGATCGGGGATTTGAATACGTGTCCTCTCAATCCCAGTCCTGCGCCCTTCTCCCGGGCCACAGTGTTTCATGGATTACCCCCCAGCGCTTAGAACAGTGCTTCATTCATTCATTCATTCATTCATTCATTCCGTCGTATTTATCGAGCGCTTACTGTGTGCAGAGCACTGTACTAAGCGCTTGGGAAGTAGGGAAGCAGCGTGGCTCAGGGGAAAGAGCCCGGGCTTTGAAGTCAGAGGCCATCGGTTCCAATCCCGGCTCTGCCACTTGTCAGCTGTGTGACTTTGGGCAAGTCACTTCACTTCTCTGGGCCTCAGTTCCCTCCCCTGTAAAATGGGGATTAAGACTGTGAGCCCCACATGGGACAACCTGATCACCTTGTAAATTCCCCAGCGCTTAGAACAGTGCTTTGCACAGAGTAAGCGCTAAATAAATGCCATCATTATTATTATTGTTATTAGAGAATGGAGTGGCCAGTCAGTGGCCAACTGAGGCCCGTGGTGCTGGCCTCCCCTCGGACCGAATGGAGCTGACTGGCCCGGGGCCGGGAGGAGGTGGGCGTAGGGTGCCATCCCAGTCAACGCTTATCCAAAGCTTCCTGCCGACACCCTCATTTAATCCTTGTAACCTCCCCAGCGCTTAGAACAGTGCTTTGCACATAGTCAGCGCTTAATAAATGCCATCATTATTATTATTATTATTATTGTTCCTACTGCCAACCTCATCCACAGGCAACCCGCACCTTTACCAGGGTACTAGCGGATTTGACCCTGTTTCCGAAAACAGTGTGATCTAGTAGAAAAAGAACCCAGGCCTGGGAATCAGAAGACCTCGGTTCTAATAATAATAATAATAATAATAATAATAATAATAATAATAATAATGGCATTTGTTAAGCGCTTACTATGTGCAAAGCACTGTTCTAAGCACTGGGGGGGGTACAAGGTCATCAGGTTGTCCCGTGTGGGGCTCACAGTCGTCATCTCCGTTTTTACAGATGAGGTAACCGTGACTTCGAGAAGTGAAGTGACTTGCTCAAGGTCACACAGCAGAGATGTGGCGGAGCCGGGATTTGAACCCACGACCTCTGACTCCCAAGCTCGTGCTCTGTCCACTGAGCCATGCTACTTCATTGTTGGGTAGGGACCGTCTCTATACGTTGCCAACTTGTACTTCCCAAGCGCTTAGTACAGTAAGCACTCTTGATTGATCGATTGATACTCTAATCCACAACTTACCTGCTGGGTGACCTCGGACAAGTGCCTTTACCTCTCTGGGCCTCTGTTTCCTCATCTCAATCAATCAATCAATCAATCGTATTTATTGAGCGCTTACTATGTGCAGAGCACTGTACTAAGCGCTTGGGAAGTACAAATTGGCATCACATAGAGACAGTCCCTACCCAACAGTGGGCTCACAGTCTAAAAGGGGGAGACAGAGAACAGAACCAAACATACCAACAAAATAAAATAAGTAGGATAGAAATGTACTGTGAAGTGGGCGTTCAATACCTGTTTTCTCTCCCATTTAGATGGTGAGCCCTATGTGGACTGTGTCTGACCTGAACGTCTTGTGTCTCCCGTAGTGCTTAGCACAGTGCTCGCCACATAGTACCCCTATAACAAAAATCATGCTTATCGTTACGGTTATCTTTGCTGCGGAGACCCGCGGGGCAGGAGGCAGGTCTTGAGAGGAGACGTCTCGGAGAACCCCGGGCCCACCCTGGTGAGAGATACCCACGTAGCAGAGAGCTGTTGATGGGATTCAATCCTCTTCCCCCTCCCTCTCCTCCTCTTTTCCTTCCTCCCCCTCCCAGGGAAATATTCCTAGGAAGTTAGGAGCAAGCAGGGAGGCCTAATGGAAAAAGTCGGGGCCTAGGATTCAGAGGGCCCGGATTCTAGTCCCGCCTTCACCGTGTGTCTTTTGGATGACCTTAGGCAAGTCACCGAACTTCTCTGCCCCTCAGTAACCTCATCTGTAAAATGGGAATTAAGACTGTGAGCCCCATGTGGGACATTGGCTGTGTCCAGCCTGATTACTACAGTGCCTGGCACGTAGGAAGTGTGTAACAAATACCATTAAAAATAGTCCCCCAAGCCCCGGAGAGCTTTTGAGACTTGCCTATGCTTTCAGCAAGTTCTGGGAGTAGGGGGGAGTACCCACCCCAGTGCTTAGCACAGTGTTTGGCACACAGTTAAGACATACAATAGCTAGAACCCAGGTCTGATAAGCTCATCAGGTCGTCATAATAATGACAATAATAATAATTGTACTTGTTAAGAGCTTATTATGTGTCAAGTACGGTACAAGATCACCGGGTCCCACATGGGGCTCACGGTCACAGGTGAGCATTGGGTGCCCACTTCCCTAGGTTGCAAAAGGGGATATTTGTTGTTGTTGTTGTTGTTGTTGTTGTTGTCGCTTTTTTGACCTGAGCGCCGCTACCTTTGGGTGTGTCCTCTTTAGGGCAGACCCGCAGCCGCGTCAGCTGACTGACCCCAGGGGCCTTAGAAAGTCTGGTTTTTCGGATGGGAAGATGTTAGGGCGTTCGCCAGGGGAGATTTTGGTCCCGATCCAGCATGGCTAGGGCATGGAAATGCTGGTTGGGCTTGAGGAGACAATCGGTCAGTCAAGCAGAGGTATGTATTGAGTGCTTATCGTGATGTTTTGGGGGGCAAGGCTCCTGGTTGGTCTTGGCCTGGGCCTGCCCCCCTTCCCCAATCCCTGCATCCCTCCACCAGCCTAGCCGCAGAGCCGCTCTGAGGCCTCCCCCGCCGTTGCCCCGATTCATTCATTCAATCGTATTTATTGAGCGCTTACTGTGTGCAGCGCACTGTACTAAGCGCTTGGGAAGTGCAAGTTGGCAACATCTAGAGACCCAACAATGGGCTCGCGATGCCCCCGTAGAATTATCGAGATATCTCAAGGTTAAGTGCCCAGCCCCGGGACACACTCCGTCAGCCAGTGGCAGAGCGGGGATTTGAACCCTTGACTGCCTGATGCCCACTTGACCACCTGTCCTTCTGCCTGGGGACGTGGCCTCTCTCACCCCGGGCCTCGGCATAGTCGCGTGCCTGGCTGCGTGGGGTGGTGGGGGAGACTTTGGGGAGGTGAGTGAGGCTGGGGAAGGTGGGTCCCCACCCCCTGCCAAAGAATGATCTTTGCTAGCCTCCACCCTACGTCCACTGGAAACATGAGGACTGTCGCGCCCCGATCGGGACGTCTGGATGTGCCGGCACGGGTGGACGCGGGAGCCAGAATATTGGGAGATGTCGGGAGACTGGGGTGCAGGGTGGTCCGCCGGGAGTCGCCCACTGAAGGTGCCCAGGTGTTTGGGGCAGCGGGCCCTCGGACTCCAGTCTTTACTCCCCTGGTCCAGCGCTTTATAGGGGAGGCGTTTCTGGAAGCAGTCCTTGAGTGGGTTTTATTTAGTGGCTCCTGCAGGCAGAGCACTGTCCTAAACTCCAGATGGTAGACAACAGTCCTTGTCCTTGAGAAGCGCACAGTCCCAAGGGGGTTACGAACTAAGCTCCGACTAAGCTCTCGTCTCCCCACCCTAGTCTCCTTCCTGTCTGCGTCCCCCACCCGTCAATCAGCCAAGCAGTGGTGTTTATTGAGCGTTACCGTGTGCAGATCACCGTACTAAGTACTTGGGGGGTACTTGGCGCTTTGGTACTGACCCCAACGCCCCCCAATTTAGCAACCCTCCCTGCTGAGCCGAACCCCAGGGCTCTGCCCCCGTGGGTTGAGTCCCCATGGAGAAAAGGTTGGCTGGTATCAGACCCGGATTTCCCCAAGCAGGCCGGGGAAGAGCAGTTCTGTCCTGCTGTCAAACCCTGCAGGTTTCCTGGTTTTCTTCACGGGGTTAGGGAGCCTTGTTTTTTCTGCCATTTGAGGTTCAGGTTTGGCGTGTGTTTTTAGGTGCCCATCGCTAGTGCTTAGGAATCTTTGTGTATGCATCCGTATTTCTGTCCGTCCGTAGGACCTGTCTCCCGCTTTAGACTGTCGGCCCCTCAGGGGTGGGGACTGTGTGTCTCCCTCTCTCCTCCTGGCTGCTGTCCCTGGCCACCCACCTCCCCAAAAAGTTCTGGGCACTGTGGGCACTTAGCCCATTTTTTTCCACTGACCGAAGGCCTGGATTCTAATCGCGGCTCTGCCCCTTGCCTGCCCTATAACCTCGGGCAAGTCGCTTAGCTTCTCTGTGCTCGAGTCTCTCCCTGTCCCCCCACCCACTCTTAGCGAGCTCTGTGTGGACGGAGGCTGCATCCGTTCTCTTAGAGTTCATCTGCTCCAAAGGTTAGCACGGTGCTTAGCACATAGTAAACACTCAGCAAACTCCAGCATTAATAATACTATGACCAGGACGGGTTGCTCGACCTGCTGTCGTCACCCAGGGGTCCAGGCTCAGGGTCCCAGACCCGGTCTGGGGGTTTGGGGAGGAGCTGGCGGGGAAGGGGTGCAGTCCGGCTGGCAGCAGGAAGGAGGGGGCCGGAGTGCGCGGCTTTGGGGGGATCTCCCTCCCTCCTGACCGCCTCGCTCCCTGCAGTGTTCGCCAGCCACTGACCTCGGCCCCTTCCCTCCGCAGCCCTTCTCGCATCCCGCCCTCCCGTCGCCGCCGACGCCCCCCTTCAAGATCCTGCTGGAGAGGTGCCGCTCGCTGCCGCTGTCTCAGAGCGCGCCCCTGGGCCTGGACCGCGTGGGCTGGAGAAGGCGTCTGCTGCTCAGCGCAGGTCCGAGGGGTCCCGCTTCGGGCGGAAGGGGGTGTGGGCCGTTCCCCGGCCTGCCTCCTCATCCTCGTCGGCTGAACAAGGGGGGCTAGCAGGCGGGGTCCTTGGATCCCAGGGCGGTGGAACGTCCAGGGGTCTTGGGGCCCAACTAACCAAGTCGGGAGGACGTCTACTCTCCGCACAAGGTTTCCCACATCAACCTCCTTTGTCCCCGCAGTAGTTTCTCGGGAGAGGGCCTCGGAGGAGGGATTTATGCAGAGAAAAGGGTGGCATGGTGTTCACAGGGGTGTTCACATGGTGACCGAGACCCTGCAGTTCAGCTGCTTCCTCCCTGCCCGAGGCACTCTAGTGGGCCCGGGGAGGCATTTTCGGCCTTCGCTGCCCTCTGACCGCGCCCGGTGCCACCCCGGGGAAGCAGCGTGGCTCAGTGGAAAGAGCCCGGATTTTGGAGTCAGAGGTCAGGGGTTCAAATCAATTGTCAGCTGGGTGACTTTGGGCAAGTCACTTCGCTTCTCCGGGCCTCAGTGACCTCATCTGGAAAATGGGGATTAAGACTGTGGGACGACCTGGTCACCTTGTATCCTCCCCAGCGCTTAGAACAGTGCTTTGCACATAGTAAGCGCTTAATAAATGCCATCATTATTATTATTATTATAATGGATGGAACCGAGTGTCAGGAGAGCCAGGAAAGTTCACCAGCCCGGTCTGGCCTCGGGACCTGCTTGGGGCCCCGCGTTTGCTGGTGCCGGCCCCTTTCTCCTTGAGGTCCTCAAAACTGCACCAGGGGTCGAGGGGGGAGCCACCTGGGCATAGGGGGCTGGCCTCCTCCATCTCTGGGTTCCAGGGGGATCATCCCGTCAGAAATCAGCCCATCTCCTGTCTTAATACGTTTTGTTTTGTTCTCTGTCTCCCCCTTCTAGACTGTGAGCCCACTGTTGGGTAGGGACTGTCTCTAGATGTTGCCAACTTGGACTTCCCAAGCGCTGGGACAACCTGATCACCTTGCACCCTCCCCAGCACTTAGAACAGTGCTTTGCACATAGTAAGCGCTTAGCAAATGCCATTATTATTATTACAGTGCTCTGCACACAGTAAGCACTCAATAAATGCGATTGATTGATTGATTGATTGATTGCCCCGACTCTAGCTGAGGCTCGTGGGTTGGGGTGGGATCTGCGGGACTCAAACCTCACAGGTATGGGATTGTCTCTCTCCCTCCCCCTAGTAGTAAAAGTACTTCTCAAACACCTGCTGGGCGCCTTGCACTGCCCTGAGCACTGGGTACATTCATTCATTCATTGTCATATTTATTGAGCGCGTGCTGTGTGCAGAGCACTGTACTAAGCGCTTGGGAAGTACAAGTTGGCAACATACAGAGACGGTCCCTACCCAACAGTGGGCTCACAGTCTAAAAGAGAGAATGTGGTGTTCCCCTCCCTCCCCCGAAGCAGTGCCAGGGTAGCCCCTGGTGACAGTGGAGATGGATTTCAGTTTGCGAGCAGGATAGTTTGGGGGCAGCGGGTTCCAGGGCTTGGAGAGGCGGGGGAGGGATGGGGACTTGAGCGGGGGAAGGAGCACAACTCAGTGCCTGCCCTCCGCACACAGTAAGCGCTCAATAAATACGATTGATTGATTGATTGATTGCCCTGTGCCCTCGCAGCCGAGTCCGACCTGGGCTCCAAGACGCTGGAAGTCCGGGGGACCGGCAGGAACGGGGGCCGGCGCTGGAAGGCCTTGAAACCCGGGGCTGAGCAGCTGATCGTCGACAAGGTAAGGCCTCCTTCCTGCTTCCCGCCCAACCGGGACGGGGGTGCCGTGGCCCCCTTGGAGTTCTTATCAGTGGCGAGGTTTCAGAAGCGCTTGCGGAGACGGGAAAGTGAGGAGAGTGACCTTTGACTGGTGTGCGGCGTCCCCACGCCGTGAACCGGCCACGGTGGCGGGTGGGAAAGCCGAGCAGGTCCGTGCTGCTGAGTTTCTCCTGCTAACCTGCTGGGACCTGGGGGCTTCAACCAGAAGCAGGGTAACTGGGCCGGGAAAACCAGGAGTGATCCTTGTGGGAACCTGGCGGGTCTTGGAACCGGGGTTGGGTGTTGTACCTTGGGGTAGCGGGCGTGCGTGTTCGCACACGCATCTGAGGCGTGGGAGTGGTGTGTGCTCTGGTTGGGAGGGGGTGAAGGTATTTGTAGATGCATGTGGGCCGTTGGGATGGAGAGAAAGGGGTGGAACCAGTAAATGCTCGAGCCCCCGATTCCTCATCAATCAATCAATCAATCAATCGTATTTATTGAGCACTTACTTTGTGCACTGTGCTAAGCACTTGGGAAGTACAAGTTGGCAACATATAGAGACAGTCCCTACCCAACAGTGGGCTCACAGTCTAAAAGGGGGAGACAGAGAACGAAACCAAACGTACTAACAAAATAAAATAAATAGAATAGATATGTACAGGTAAAATAAATAAATAAATAGAGTAATAAATATGTACAAACATATATACATATATACAGGTGCTGTGGGGAAGGGAAGGAGGTAAGATGGCGGGGGATGGAGAGCCGTAATTATCTAAAGAAAAAGTTCTCTAGAAATGCCCAGGTGTAGCATTTAGTCATTAGTAATTACAATAATAATTGTGGTCTTTGTTAAGCACTTATTTGTGCCAGGAACTGTACTAAGAGGTAGGGTGGATACAAGCAAATCACACTGGATGGAATCCCTGTCCCGTATGGGTCTCTCAGCCTCAATCCCCGTTTTACCACTACCCTGCTGGTTCAATCTCTCATCCTATCCCGACTGGATTACTGTATCAGCCTCCTCTCTGATCTCCCATCCTCCTGTCTCTCCCCTCTTCAATCCATACTTCACGCCTGCCCGGATCGTCTTTGTGCAGAAACACTTTGGGCATGTTACTCCCCTCCTCAAAAATCTCCAGTGACTACCAATCAACCTACGTATCAGGCAGAAACTCCTCGCCCTGGGCTTCAAGGCTGTCCATCCCGTCACCCCCTCCTACCTCACCTCCCTTCTCTCCTTCTCCAGCCCAGCCCGCACCCTCCGCTCCTCTGCCGCTAATCTCCTCACCAGGCCTCGTTCTCGCCCGTCCTGCCGTCGACCTCCGGCCCACGTCCTCCCCCTGGCCCGGAATGCCCTCCCTCTGCCCATCCTTCAAGCTCGCTCTCTTCCTCTCTTCAAAGCCCTACTGAGAGCTCACCTCCTCCAGGAGGCCTTCCCACACTGAGCCCCCTCCTTCCTCTCCCCATCCCCTCCGCCTTACCTCCTTCCCCTCCCCACAGCAACTGTATATGTGTATATATGTTTGTACATATTTATTAGTCTATTTATTTATTTATTTTATTTGTACATATTTATTCTATTTATTTTATTTTGTTAATATATCCTGTTTTGTTGTCCGTCTCCCCCTTCGAGACTGTGAGCCCACTGTTGGGTAGGGACCGCCTCTATATGTTGCCAACTTGCACTTCCCAAGCGCTTAGTCCAGTGCTCTGCACACAGTAAGCGCTCAATAAATACGATTGAATGAATGAATGAATGAATGAAAGGTAACTGAGGCCAGAGAAGTGAAGTGACTTACCCAAGGTAAGTCAGCAGGCAAGTGGCAGAGCTGGAATTAGGACTCTTGACCTTCTCACTCCCAGGCCCATGCGCTATCCACTATGCCCTGCTGCTTCTCAATTAATGATGATACCGTTATTTATAAATAATATTATTTATTAGTATTAGACTACTACTACCAAAACAATGGAAGCATTAGGAAGAACAAGTGTTCGCTAAGAAGTAGAGTGACTATTCTTGGATGAAGACAGCTGGGGAAGTGAGAAGAGGAGCTGTATGTTCAGAGAATGATGGAAGCAGGGAGGCTGGGAACACGTCCGGAAGTGATCAAAGGGGCCGTCGGACCGGAGGGAACGGGGCGATGGGGCGGCTGAAACTGGACAGCTTCATATGTTGCCAATTTGTACTTCCCAAGCGCTTAGTACAGTGCTCTGCACACAGTAAGCGCTCAATAAATATGATTGATGATGACAGCAGGCAGGGTTGTGGCCGGAGTGACCTTGACCGCATCATCAGAGGTCCCCAAGGGAAGGTCCTCCGCTCCCGGAGCTACCTGGAGTCCAGAAGTGAGTCTCCCTTTGCGGAGGGGCTGAGCCTCTGGGGTTTAGGGAGGTGGTTTGGAATTTTTCCCTAGGATTCAGTGCGAGGAGCAATGCTCCAGTGGAGGTGGGAGGAGCACGGAATCCTGCTTTCCCGCTTAAAGGGATAGAGGTGCCCGCCGTCAGCGGGTAGCCAACCGCTTCCGCTGTGTCTGCGCCTCAGGGCTTGGCTCCAGGGTGGGGATGGGGTCCTCTCCGGGATTGATAACTGTGGCATTTGTTGAGGGGTTACTAGGGTTTGAGCACCGCATAAAGAGCAGAAGTAGAGATAAGAGAATCAGGTCAGGCACAGCCCCTGTCCCACACGGGGCTCACCGCCTGAAAGGGAGGGGAGAAACAAATGTTTCATCCTCATTTTATAGGTGAGGAAACTGAGGCCTAGCGAAGTGACTTGTTCAAGGTTCCGCAGCGGGCATCGAGAAGCAGCGTGGCTTAGTGGGAAGAGCCCGAGCTTGGGAGTCCGAGGTCGTGGCTCCTAAACCCGGCTCCGCCACTCGTCAGCTGTGACTTTGGGCAAGTCGCTTCACTTCTCTGGGCCTCAGTGACCTCATCTGGAAAATGGGGGTGAAGACTGTGAGCCCCACGGGGGACAACCTGATCACCTTGTATCTACCCCAGTGCTTAGAACAGTGCTTGGCCATAGTAAGTGCTCTTGTACTTCCCAAGCTCTGCATACAGTAAGCACTCAATAAATACGATTGATTGATTGATTAATAAATACCATGATTATTATTACTATGTGATGGAGGTGGAATTCAAACCCTGGTGTTGTCCCTGGTCTGGGCTCTTTCCACTAGGCCGCACCGCTTCTCTCAAAATACTGTACCAGGGAGATGCACAGGTTCACTCCCCGGGACCGCGAATGTACAATGAGGGAATTGGATTTTGTCCGATCCGGGCCGGTTGTCACCTGTGCCCAGTGGGCACAGGCCTGCCGTGGCTTCCTTGCGACCGGGGAGGGCTTCTATCAATCAATCAATCAATCAATCAATCAATCAATCAATCGTATTTATTGAGCGCTTACTATGTGCAGAGCACTGTACTAAGCGCTTGGGAAGTACAAATTGGCAACACATAGAGACAGTCCCTACCCAACAGTGGGCTCACAGTCTAAAAGGGGGAGACAGAGAACAGAACCAAACATACCAACAAAATAAAATAAATAGGATAGAAATGTACAAGTAAAATAAATAAATAAATAAACAGAGTAATAAATATGTGCAACCATTTATACATATATACAGGTGCTGTGGGGAAGGGAAGGAGGTAAGATGGGGGGATGGAGAGGGGGACGAGGGGGAGAGGAAGGAAGGGGCTCAGTCTGGGAAGGCCTCCTGGAGGAGCTCTGGGCTCGGGCCCTGTTGTCCTGTGCCTCCTGGCAGGTGGGTGGGGACATCTCCCGTGCCGTGTGTCACTGTGTCTGACACTGGCTCCCTCAGGCATGTCACTTCTGCCTGTCCCTTCTCATGGATAATTTTGGGGGACAGATGCCAGCTGCTACCTCCTCTGGCTGGTCAGGGGACTATTCCCAGAGGAATGGGGGGGACTGATCGGTCTCGGAGGCCAGCGAAGTAGCCCATTTCCCGTCTGCCCTGCCCCCTGGCAGAGATCAGCACTGGATGCTGGGGGAGAGGCAGGGAGCGGGGAAGACGTAGGCCCATCTCCCGTGCATCTGATGGGGAAGGTGGGCTAGTCTCAGGCCCTTAGGACAGACCTACTGGAGCAGGCCAAGCCAACGAACATATCATAGCTAGCTCTCTTCCTCCCTTCAAGGCCCTACTGAGAGCTCACCTCCTCCAGGAGGCCTTCCCACACTGAGCCCCCTCCTTCCTCTCCCCCTCGTCCCCCTCTCCATCCCCCCGTCTTACCTCCTTCCCTTCCCCACAGCACCTGTATATATGTTTGTACATATTTATTACTCTATTTATTTTACTTGTACATATCTATTCTATTTATTTTATTTTGTTAATATGTTTGGTTTTGTTCTCTGTCTCCCCCTTCTAGACTGTGAGCCCACTGTTGGGTAGGGACTGTCTCTATATGTTGCCAACTTGTACTTCCCAAGCACTTAGTACAGTGCTCTGCACACAGTAAGCGCTCAATAAATGCGATTGATTGATTGATTGATCACACATGTGAGTGGGGACAGCCTGTAGGGTCTCATACGGTGATAGCTGTAAAATGGGGATTATTATTATTATTAATAATAATAATAATAATGGCATTTATTAAGCATTTACTATGTGCAAAGCACTGTTCTAAACACTGGGGAGGTTACAAGGTGATCAGGTTGTCCCTCATGGGGCTCACAATCTTCATCCCCATTTTACAGATGAGGTAACCGAGGCCCAGAGAAGTGAAGTGTCTTGCCCAAAGTCACATAGCTGACAAGTGGCGGAGCCGGGATTTAAACCCATGACCTCTGACTCCAAAGCCCGGGCTCTTTCCACTGAGCCACACTGCTTCACTTAAGATTAAGACCGTGAGCCCCCCGTGGGCCAACCTGATCACCTCGTAACCTCTCCGGTGCTTAGAACAGTGCTTTGCACATAGTAAGCGCTTAATAAATGCCATCATCATTATTATTATTATAGCTGAGTTTCCTTTGTATCCTCTTTGATGTAGGAGCAGAGCGGTGCAGTCGATCTTCTTTGTAATCGGAGGAGCCTTGGCTTCTCATTGATTTTTGTTTGAGAGTTGGGGTGGGGGCAAGGAACGCCGATGCCAGCAGTTTGGCTCCGAAGCCTCATAATCCCCGAGTTGCTGGTGCGACAGAGCCGCGGGCAGTGAGATTAGGTGCGGAGGTCATTGGGATTGAACTGCCCCAGAGGACATTTGGACTTTTTCTGGGGTGCGTAAAGGAGATCTTCAGGGGCGCGACCTTAATAGAGGGAGGGGCAGAGATCAGTGGCCCCGTCTCTGCCCCCCGAAAGCATCACTGCCCTCTGAGCGGGGCTTAGAACCCGTGACCTTCCGACTCCGAGGTCCGTGCTCTATCCACCACACTGTGCGGCTTCTCTAACGTTGCTTAAGGTGGGGGGCTCCCCCTGAAAGGTGTTCTTCACCACCTCCCTCCAGGGTTGGGGGGCGGTTCTTGTTCCCCAACTCAGGGACAGGTCTGCTAAGTGAAGGGTGTCTTTGTTCCTAAAGCCCCGTGGGTTGAGGATGAGGCTGATCGTGGGGAGTTTTTATGGGTAATCATGTGGGCAGTCAGTCAGTCGTATTTATTGAGCACTTCGTGCAGCACACTGTACTAAGCACTTGGGAGAGTACCGTATAACAATGAAGAAACACATTCCCTGCCCACAGTCTTACAATCTAGAGGATTCTAACACCTAGGGGATTTATTCATTCGTTCAGTTGTATTTTATTGAGTGCTTACTGTGTGCAGAGCACTGTACTAAGCGCTTGGGAAGTACAAGTTGGCATCATCTAGAGACTGTCCCTACCCAACAGCGGGCTCGCAGTCTAGAAGGGGGAGACAGACAACAAAACAAAACATGTGGACAGGCGTCAAGTCGTCAGAATCTTCCCCTTGGGGAAGTGGGAACAGCGTGGAGTTCGAGGGGCCCAAGCTCCCGGGCCATTAACACTACAAATCTCAGTGTGCCACGGGGTCTCAACCGAACACGGACTGAGGCCCCCTCCAACCCGCCTGACACCCCTGGGAGAGACAGAGCCGTGCGCTGGGTGGAGAGGGGAGCCGAACCAGGCCAGGAGGTCAAGTCAGGGCACTGATGGCTCTGCCAGGGCCCCTCGCTGATGACATCTGGAGACCATCCCACGGTCATCTTGAGGCTAACGGGTTGGGGGGGATCTGAACTGTGCCACTCCGGAGGGCACAGTTTCCACCCCCCACCCAGAAATCTGGAACAGCTACAAAACACTCTCCTGCCCCTTCCCCCTCTCCCTTCCCTTGAGTCAGTTTCTGTTCCAGCAAGGGCTCTGTGATTATGAGCATGTGTTCCTGTGAGGGGTCTTCTCTTTGGGCATAGGGGCTACTCTCTCTCCCTCTCTCTCTCTCTCTCTGTATCTCTCCCTCTCACCTCCATGTCTATATCCCCATCTCTCTTCATCTCTCCCCATCTCTCTCCATCTCCCGTTTCCTCCATCTCTCTCCCCATCTCTTTCTCCATCTCTCTCCCCATCTCTCTCCCATCTCTCTCGCCATCTCTTCCCCACCTCCATCTCTCTCTCCCCCACTCCATCGCTCTCTATCCCCATTACTTTCTGTCCCCCATCTCTAACTCTCCATCTCTCTCCCCTCTTCCCCCCCTCCATCTCTCTCCCCATCCCTCTTCCCATCTCTGTCTCTCCGTCTCTCTCACCCCATCTCTCTCTCCCATCTCTCTCTTTCTCAACTTTTTTCCAACTCTGTCTCTTCCATCTCTCTCCCGCTCCCCTCTCTTTCTCTCCAACTCTCCCCATCCCTCTCTGTCCGGCTCTCCATGTGTCTCTTTCTCTCCCACTCTCTCTGTCTTTTTCTCTCCCATTCTCCCTGTGTCTCTTTCTCTCCCACTCTCTCCTGCTCGTCCCTCTCTCTCCCACTGTTTCCCCTCCTGCTCTCCCCTTCACTCTCCCATTCTCTCTCCCACTCTCTCCATCGCTCCCTCTCTCTTCCCTCCTGCTCTCGCCCCTTCCTGCTCCCTCCCCTCCCACTCCCCCCTCTTTCGGACTGCCTCCTTTTTCTCTCTCTCCCTCCTCACCCCCATCTTTCCCTGTCCTGAATCCTCCCTCCTCTCCTCCCCCCTCTGTCTCTCCTCCTTTCTCTTGCTCCATCGTTCTTTCGCTCTTCTGCCTGCCCAGCTTTTGGTGTCTCTCTTGTGTTTGTGTATCTTTCTCTGACATCTCCCTGTCCTCTGTCATTCTCTTTCTCTCTTCCCCTCTGCATTTCTCCCTCCTTTCTCTCTTTCCAATCTGCAGAGAGAAGAGAGCGTGAAGCCCCATGCACCCTTCCTCCCCCCGCGACCTTTCCCCCTCACCGGTTTATTCTAGCCGTGCCAGGGTGCGCTCTGCAGTCTTCCCAAACTGCTGACCCTGCCCAAATTTCCACCGGCCCGGGGCCCCCCAGGGAAGCGAGGAGATTAGCACAGATTCATTGGCCTGCCAGTTAAAGGAGCTAGAGGAGAGACCGGTGGCTCTTGCTGCATGTCTGAGAGATAAATGCCGTGCTGAGACAGGCCAGGTGTCCGCCACCCCCTGCCCTCAGGACCCTTGTCCATTTTTGTGTGATTTTATTCCATCAGAATGCTCCAACAGCCAGCTCCACACTCTTGCTGTCTCCTCAGCGGCACCAGGGAGAGGAGACCACCAGCTCCTGCCTAACTTTTCCTCTGGGGAAGGCAGAGGGTTTGGGGAAAGGCTCTGAGTTTCTGCAGAGGGGTGGGATTTTACAGTGAGGGTGCTGGCTATAAAGAGAGTGAAGCTGTAGAGTTTCCAAAGAGTTTCTTCTTCCAAAAACCAAGTAATCTCCTACATCCAGCTCAATGGTGCAACCTGGGGTCAGCGGGGACAAGCAAGGAATCCATTCAAATCTGCAGAAGGAAAGACAGGCAGCTTCTTGCTCAGAGTGGGGGGCACTCCCCTCTGCCTTTCCAAACGTGTCCCCCCCCCTCCAGCAAGATCCACGGCAGGACTGCCCCTGCCAGCCCCGCAGAGCTCCCAGGTCGGGGGTCATTCATTCATTCAGTCGTATTTATTGAGCGCTTACTGTGTACAGAGCTCTGTACTGAGCGCTTGGGAAGTACAAGTTGGCAACATATAGAGACGGTCCCTACCCAATAACGGGCTCACAGTCTAGAAGGGGGAGACAGACAACAAAACAAAACATGTGGACAGGGATCAGGGTTCCCTCGCTCTGTTCCCCAGAAACTGAAACAGCGTGGTTCAGTGGAAAGAGCCCGGGTTTTGGAGTCAGAGGTCAGGGGTTCAAATCCCGGCTCCGCCAATTGTCAGCTGTGTGACTTTGGGCAAGTCGCTTCACTTCTTTGGGCCTCAGTTCCCTCATCTGTAAAATGGGGATTAAGACTGTGAGCCCCACGTGGGGCAACCTGATCACCGTGTATCCCCCAGTGCTCAGAACAATGTTTTGCACATAGTAAGCACTTAACAAATACCATCATTATTATTATTAGTACATGGGGCTGTTGGGTGGGAAAACCATGGTCTCATCATCATCATCATCAATCGTATTTATTGAGCACTTACTATGTGCAGAGCACTGTACTAAGCGCTTGGGAAGTACAGATTGGCAACATATAGAGACAGTCTCATGGGGAGACCAGACATTCCCTGCTAGGTGGGGGTTTCCTGAGAGTGATCATGGGTGAGGACTCACCCCAGACTCTGTTTGTGAAAATCCTTCTCGGCACTGGTAGCCCCGTTGTGTAGGGTGTGGCTACAGGGGTGGGTTGGGTGTGTGTGTGTGTGTGTGTGTGTTTGTGAATTCCCACAGGGTATTACCCATGAGCACCTTTTTCAGTGCTGTGGCAGCAACTGAGGCAGGCGCCGAGCAAAGAGGCCGAAGCAGAGGTCCATGGGATGTTGGCAGCAGCAGTATTAAGTGAGAGCCCACTTTGGTGCATTGCCTTGTTCTACATGCTTTGGAGGGGGATAACCGCCCACAAGGAATTTACACTCCAATAGGGGAGTCAGAAATATGTCGTTCCAAAGAAAGGAGTCATACTAAGTAGTTGAAGGTAGTTTTTTTGCCAACTTGTACTTCCCAAGCACTTAGTACAGTGCTCTGCACACAGTAAACGCTCAATAAATACAATTGAATGAATGAATGAATGGTATTAAGCGCTTACTCTGTGCCACGCACTGAACTAAATGCCAAGGAAGATACAAGCAAATTAAATTGGACCCAATCCATGTCTCACATGGGCCTCACGATCTTAATCCCCATTAGAGAAGCAGTGTGGCTCAGTGGAAAGAGCACGGGCTTTGGAATCAGAGGTCATGGGTTCAAATCCTGGCTCCACCACTTGTCAGCTGTGTGACTTTGGGCAAGTCACTTCACTTCTCTGTGCCTCAATTACCTCATCTGTAAAATGGGGATTATGACTGTGAGCCCCCTGTGAGACAACCTGATCACCTTGTAACCTCCCCAGCGCTTAGAACAGTGCTTTGAACATAGTAAGCGCTTTATAAGTGCCATTAATTATTTTGCAGATGAGGTAACTGAGGCGCAGAGAAGTCAAGTGTCTTGCCTAAGTTGCACAATGGGCAAGTGGCGGAGCCAGGATTAGAACCCAGTTCCTTCTGACTCTCAGGCTTCTATTTTTCCAGTAGGCCACACCGCTTCTCAGTTGAAGAAGTGTTTGTATAAACGTGCTGAGGATAGATGTAATAAGTTCCTCTGTAGATTGTAAATTGTGGACAGGGAGTGTGGTCTACTAACTCTGTTGTACTGTACTCTCCCAAGTGTTTAGTACACAGTAAACGCTCAATAAATGCCATCGATTGATAGGTTCTACAGATGGAACTTGCAGAGGGAGAAGAGACAAAAAATTTCCTTCCCTCGCTCGATACCATCTTGCTGGCAGATGATGACACCTTAATAAGCAAAGATCTCAGGCCTATTCAACCTCTTTGTAAAGGGCTGGGAGTTGAGTTGTTGTTCTGATTGAAAGAGAAAGAGAGAATAAGAATAATAGAGTGGCAACATCCACAGAGAGGCCTGAAGCCAGCTGCAAGGAATTACTGCCCAGGAAAACCTATCCGAAGAGGAGGAACTCCAGCAAGCAGTTCTCTGTTTAACGAAAAACCGTTCCTTTTGCTCTCCGGTCTCTTGCAACCCGCTAATTATCTAGCTGAAAAATAGGTCAAGTGAATGTCATGGAGAATTGTTGGACCTGAAGAGTAGCCTTTGGCTCCTGGCACATGGGGAGGGAGGAAAGGCGGTCGGGGGGAGCTTGGGGCTGAATTAGCCGATGGTGCTCCGATAAGAAGTGTGAAGCTTGGTAAAAATTACTGGAGGGGGTGGAGGGGGCATATATGTATATATGTTTGTACATATTTTTTACTCTATTTATTTATTTATTTTATCTGTACATATCTATTCTATTTATTTTATTTTGTTAGTATGTTTGGTTTTGGTCTCTGTCTCCCCCTTTTAGACTGTGAGCCCACTGGTGGGTAGGGACTGTCTCTATATGTTGCCAATTTGTACTTCCCAAGCGCTTAGTACAGTGCTCTGCACATAGTAAGCGCTCAATAAATACGATTGATGATGATGATGATGGATCTGGGGCCTGGCTGCTAGGAAATCTGGTTACAGAATCTGGCTGTGCCACTGACAGGCTATTTGACCTTGGGTGAGTCCTTGCTCTCTAACCTCTGTCTCACCCACTAGACTAAGCTCTCTGATGGCACGGATCAGGCCTACTCACTCTACTCTTCTCTTTCAAGAGCTTAGTACAGTGCTCTGCACACAGTAAGGGTTCAATAAATATCGGTCTTCCCGTCGGTAAAGAGGGGAGGAATTCTCCTTGCCAGTCTCTCCTTCGCCAAGCTGGAGGGGGACATACATAGGACCCTCTCGGGGCCAATCCTGCAGATTCAGGGGTTAGGGGTCAAAGTTAGCCAAACAGCATCCGGAGGAGTCTGTCATGGTTCGAAAGAGAAGGTGACACCCTGTTAGCATTCACAGCCTCCTCCGTAGCCGGGGAAGATTTGGGAGGCGACAGGGGCTCTGGGTTCCGATCCCAGCTCCGCCACTTGTCTGCTGGCCCAAGCGCTTCGCTTCCCTGGGCCTCAGTTCCCTCATCCGTAAACTGAGGATTAATACCTGTTCGCCCTTCTACTTGGACGGTCAGCCCATGTGATCTCACCCAGCCCTTACTGCGGTGTTTGGTCCAGAGTAGGTACTTAACAAATGCCATAATAATGAAATATATGATATTATATAATAAGTATTATTAATCATGATAATAAGAGTAGGGGACCAGGCAGCACCGGGCTACCCCGAGGTGACCGTACCAGGTGGATTCCTGCAGACCAGCCATTTTCCCCTAGCTCTGAGATGGACCTGTAGACTCCATGGCTCAGTGGAAAGAGCGTGGGCTTGGGAGTCAGAGGTCATGGGTTCGAATTTCGGCTCCGCCGCTTGTCAGCTGTGTGACTTTGGGCAAATCACTTAACTTCTCTATGCCTCAGTTACCTCATCTGGAAAACAGGGATTAAGATTGTGAGCCCCACATGGGACAATCCGATCACCTTGTATCCTCCCCGGCGCTTAGAAAAGTGCTTGGCACATAGTAAGCACTTAACAAATACCAAAGTTATTATTATTATTATCCAGAGCATGGGGTCAGGCAGGGTGAGAGGGCCACCTCAGACCCTTGGCTGTGGGGCCCAGCTGTCCTAAAGCAGATCATTCATTCAGTGACATTTATTGAGCATTTACAGTGTGGAGTATACTGTACTAAGCATTTGGGAGAGGACAATACAACGGAGTTGATAGATGCGCTCCCTGCCCACAAGAAACTCATAGTCTCCAGGGGAGACAGGGCATTTACATAAATTACAGAGTATATTTTTAATTTTGAGGAGGGTATCTGTTGAGGGCTTACTATATGTCCCCTTTTAGACTGTGAGCCCACTGTTGGGTAGGGACTGTCTCTATATGTTGCCAATTTGTACTTCCCAAGCGCTTAGTACAGTGCTCTGCACATAGTAAGCGCTCAATAAATACGATTGATGATGATGATGATGTGCCAGGCGCTGTTCTAAGCACTGGGATAGATACGGGTAATCAGATTGAACACAGTCAACGTCCCACGTGGGTCTCACAGTCTTAATCCCCTTTTTATATATGAGGTAATTGAGGCACAGAGAAGTGAAGTGACTTGCCCAAGGTCTCACATCTGACAAGTGACAGACAGGGCCAGGATTAGAACCCGGCTTCTCTGACTCCCAGTCCTGTGCTGTATCCATTAGGCCATGCTGCTTCTCTGTACATAAGTATCGCGGGGGTGAGTATCAAATGTTTAAAGAGTACAGATCCCAGTGCATAGGTGACACAGAGGGGAGAGGGAGGAGAGGAAATGACACTTGTCTGCATGTGACCACGGGCAAGTCACTTCTCTGTGCCTCAGTTGTCTCATCTGTAAAATGAGGATTAAGACCGGGAGCCCCATGTGGGGCATGGACTGTGTCCAACCTGATTATCTTGTTTCTATCCACAGTGCTTAGTACAGTACTTGGCATATAGCAAGCGTTTTATTAACAAATGCCATTTAGGAAAAAAAAAGGAGGGCTGAATCTGGTGTGATGTGATTTTAGTAGATCTCTGAAGGTGGGGAGAGTGATTGCCTGTTGGGTATGAAGGAGGAGGATATGGGCACAAGGGTTTGGTGATGAGTAAGTTGGCACTGGGCTATAGCAGGAAATCAGGGAGGTGAGGTAGGAGGGACTTTAAAGCCGATGGTAAGAAGTTGCCGTTTGACGTGGAGGTGGATGGGCAACCCCTCGAGGTTCTTGGGGAGTGGGAAGGGAAAGGGAGGAGAGAGCATGGCATCTCCACCTAGATCGGTTCTGGTGCCACCCACGTCAGTGGGCATGTTCCAGGGCTGGGGGCAGCTTGCCAGCCCCTGCTCAAGGAACCTTCCAGAGCGGGGCGGTCCCCCAGCAGGGATCCAGGGCGTGTGAGGAGCTTCCCCATTTCCAGGCCCTTCCAGATGCTTCCGTACCAATCTGGAGCGAGTCTGGCCGGAGGGAAGCTTGACTAAAAGCGTGCTCCGGGGCCGGCCAGGGATCCGGACCCTCCAGCCTCTCCTGGCCCCCGCCCCGCTGCGGAGAGCTGAGAATGCACTTTTTCAGCAGAGTCGGGCGGTGCGGTGCTGCCCTGCTCACGAGGACCTGCCATTCCAGAGATGATGGGGATTAGCATAATTAGTGCCTGACGCACCACAGGGAGAAAAAGGGAAGCAGAGAAGGAGCGAAAAGGATCCGGCACTTCAGAAAGTGTCATCTCATCTCTAATCAGGGGCTGGCACCTGGGGAGGAGGGCCAGTGGAAACGCCACCGGCAAGGTCACTTGTTTCAGCGGGCCACGGGCCGCGTGCGGGTGCCGACTCTCTGGCTTGACATTCGGCAGAGGTCAGCGGGCCGGGGACCCCCAGGGGCCTCGCCTCTCTGAATGCGAGGCTTCGGGAAGATAACCCGGCGAGCGGACTAGGGTTATCGGCCGGGGACGGAGGGTCATCGGCTCTGCTGCATCCCGCCTGGCCGGCCCTGCAGTGGGAGGGATTTACATTAGATCCCAGTGCCGTCAGGGTGGCTGAGGTCAGCCGGGAGTCCACGTCACAAGGTCTTTTGAGAATGGGAGAGACTTTCTTCGGTGGTTTTAGGGGCACGGTTGGCAGGACCTCTGAAGGGCTCGTGGGCTCCGGGGAGTCCGAGTTAGGGGACCCCGAGTTAATGTCCCAGGGAATGGCCCTCCTCTGGGGTGGCTGGGATCTGAGGAGGGTGGATGACCACTCAGTTAGCAGGGTTGCCCCTCCCACCCCCAAATCAGGTCCACTTTCCCAGATTTCCAGGGACTTTGGGATCTCAAGCCTAGGAAACAGTTCACTGATGAGGGCAGGGGTTGGGGTACAGGGGTATGGGTGGGAGCAGTTTCCGGGGACAGGTATCGGGGGCAGGAGCCAGGCACAAGTGTAGGCTCCAGCAGACTGAAGATTGCCCTCAAAAGGCTTCCAGTCTAGCGGGACTGTGGCCTTGCAGGCAGATCGGAAGACCTGTGGGGTCTGAGGGAGAGCAGTCAGAGGGGCTGAGCAGGAAATAATTTGGGGGTTGGCTTCTATCTCTGCCTCTGTTTGTCTCTGTGCTCCAGGGTTGGAATCAGTGGGGCACTTTCCTTGCCGGATGGCTCGGGAACTCAGAGGAGGGACAGACAGGCAGGGGCTGGGGGGGCTGGGGGCTTGGGGACAGGAGACGGTGTCCCGGCCTGTGCCCCCCGTGCCCAGCCCGTGCCCAGCCTGTGCCCAGCCTTTGGCTCTTGGAGCCTCAGCGGTATGTGCCCTCTGGAATTTCTTTCTGCTGGGCCCTAGGGCAGCTAATAATAATAATTGTGCCAGGAACTGTACTAAGCGGTGGGGTAGATACAAGGTAACCGGGTTGGACGTAGTCCCTGTCCCAAATTGAACTCACGGTCTTAATCCCCATTTGGCAGATGAAGGAACTGAGGTCCAGAGAAGTGAAGTGACTCGTCCAAGGTCACCCAGCAGGCAAGTGGCGGAGTCGGGATTAGAACCCTGGTCCTTCTGACCCCAGGGCCGTGCTCTATCCACTAGGCCACACTGCTTCCCTGACAGATGGGACCCTGTGTCCTCAGCCCCAGCTTGTGGAGTTCTCTGGGGAAGCTGAGCTGGAGAATCAACCTCACCCTGGGGACCCCTCTGGGCTTGATGGTTCAGATCTCCAGCACCTCCAGACTTTCTAATAAGCCCTTACTACCCCCAAGTGCTGGGGTGGATCCAATATGAGCCTGGGGCGGCGAGAGGCCAGGTAGCGAATCTCCCATTTTACAGAGGAGGACATTGAGGCCCAGAGAAGGGAGAGGACTTGCCCAAAGTCTTCACACAGCAGATGTGGGGCGGGGAGCCGGGATTAGGGCGCAGGTCTCCTGGCTCCCAAGTCTGTGATAATAACACTACTAACGGTGGTATTTGTTAAGTGCTTACTATGTGCCAAGCACTGTTCTAAGCGCTGGGGAGGCTACAAGGTGATCAGGTTGTCCCACGGGGGGCTCGCAGTCTTCATCCCCATTTTCCAGATGAGGGAACTGAGGCCCAGAGAAGTGAAGTGACTTGCCCCAAGTCACACAGCTGACAAGTGAAGGAGTCGGGATTTGAACCCATGATCTCCGACTCCATCATCATCATCATCAATCGTATTTATTGAGCGCTTACTATGTGCAGAGCACTGTACTAAGCGCTTGGGAAGTACAAATTGGCAACATCTAGAGACAGTCCCTACCCAACAGTGGGCTCACAGTCTAGAGCCCGGGCTCTTCCCACTGAGCCACACTGCTTCTCTAAGCTGCATTGATCATCATCATCATCATCAATCGTATTTATTGAGCGCTTACTGTGTGCAGAGCACTGTACTAAGCGCTTGGGAAGTACAAATTGGCAACATCTAGAGACAGTCCCTACCCAACAGTGGGCTCACAGTCTAAAAGGGGGAGACAGAGAACAAAACCAAAAATACTAACAAAATAAAATAAATACAATAGATATGTACAAGTAAAATAAATAGAGTAATAAATCCGTACAAACATATATACATATATACAGGTGCTGTGGGGGAAGGGAAGGAGGTAAGATGGGGGGGATGGAGAGGGGGACGAGGAGGAGAGGAAGGAAGGGGATCAGTCTGGGAAGGCCTCCTGGAGGAGGTCTGTTGATTTGGCAGCTCCGGGGCTATTCTTAGCTCTAGCACCTCTGGGCTCGGTGTCTCCTGCTAAAAACTGCCCTGGTGAGGCTCGGCACTTCTTTAGTCCCAGGCCCGGAGTCTTATCCAGTCCACTGTTGGGTAGGGACTGTCTCTATATGTTGCCAACTTGTACTTCCCAAGCGCTTAGTGCAGTGCTCTGCACACAGTAAGCGCTCAATAAATACCATTGATTGATTTCTTGGCCGGCCCCACCCTGGTGGAATCGCCTTTCCCTGGGGGTGGCAGCCCCTATGGGGCAAGTGCTCTGACCAGATGGAGGTGGGGGTCTCTGAATAATAATAATGATGGCATTTATTAAGCGCTTACTGTGTGCAAAGCACTGTCCTAAGCGCTGGGTGATCACTGGGGAGTCCTGAGCCTGCGGGTGGGTCCCGGACTGGGCCGCATTCCCCCCGAGAGAGGGACAACTTGTCGGGAGGCCACCGGGGTGGGGATTTGGGACCCCCTGGATGGTTGCTTCCCCTTGTAGCATCAGCTGGGCCCGGGCTCGGAGTAGGGAAGGATGTTTATGGTGCCAACTTGTACTTCCCTAGCGCTTAGTGCAGTGCTCTGCACACAGTAAGCGCTCAATAAATACGATTGAATGAATGAATGTTTGCCTCACAGCAGCTCAGGCATCGAAGAGCCTGCGACGCGCGGGGAGGGGATGAGGGGTAGTGGTGTATTTAAAGATCCGTGGAGCTGCCGCACCTGAGTGGCTCTTGTTCCCCCTGAGTGGAGCCCTCCTCTCCTCTCCGCTCCGTCCTACCCGAGCGAGGGCAGGGCTGGTGCGGTCCCTCCGGATGGAGGGATGGATTGACCCTTGGATGGAGGGATGACAGACAGATTGATTGACGGAGAAGCAGCGTGGCTTAGTGGAAAGAGCCGGGGCTTCGGAGTCAGAGGTTGTGGGTTCTAATCCCGGCTCCGCCACCTGTCAGCTGTGTGACTTGGGGCGAGCCACTTAACTTCTCCGTCCACTTGTCCCCTGTGTGACTTTGGGCAGGCCACTTTACTTCCCTGTGCCTCAGTTATATCATCTGGAATATCGTATCATTATATCATCATATATCATATACGATTGATGATGATGATCTGGAAAATGGCGATTAAGACTGCGAGCCCCACGTGGGACAACCTGATAACCTTGTATCTATCCCAGCGCGTAGAACAGTGCTCAGCACATAGTAAGCACTTAGCAAATACCATCATTATTATTATTATTCTTCATTCAGTCGTATTTATTGAGCGCTTACTGTGTGCAGAGCACTGTACTAAGCGCTTGGGAAGTACAAGTCGGCAACATCTAGAGACGGTCCCTACCCAACAACGGGCTCACAGTCTAGAAGTGTGGGGTACAGACAACAAAACAAAACATGGAGACAGGTGTCAAAATTGTCAGAACAATTATTATTATTATTATTATTATTATTGACTCCCCTGGGAGTAGGGGAAATCCATCTCCCCTTTTAGACTGTGAGCCCACTGTTGGGTAGGGACTGTCTCTATATGTTGCCAATCTGTACTTCCCAAGCGCTTAGTACAGTGCTCTGCACATAGTAAGCGCTCAATAAATACGATTGATGATGATGATGATGATCTCCACTGTTCTGGCTGGGGGAACCCTGGGGCCACCCAGGTTTCCCAGCTGGGGAGGAGAGAAATGGAGGGGATAGGGCTGTGCACGCAGTTTTGGCCCACAGAACAGGACTCTGCACCCAGCACATACTAAGCACGTAGCAAATACCGTCATTATTATTATTATTATTATTCATTCATTCAATCGTATTTATTGAGCGCTTACTGTGTGCAGAGCACTGGACTAAGCGCTTGGGAAGTACAAGTCGGCAACATATAGAGACGGTCCCTACCCAACAACGGGCTCGCAGTCTAGAAGGGGGAGACAGACAACAAAGCAGAACATGGAGACAGGTGTCAAAATCGTCAGAACAATTATTATTATTATTATTATTATTATTATTATTATTATTATTATTATTGACTCCCCTGGGAGTAGGGGAAACCCATCTCCTCTGTTTGGGCTGGGGGAACCCTGGGGCCACCCAGGCTTCCTACCTGGAGAGGAGAGAAATGGAGAGGATAGGGCTGTTTACGCAGTTTTGCCCCGCAGAACAGGACTCTGCACCCAGCACACAGTAAGCACTTAGCAAATACCATCATTATCATTATTATTATTATTCATTCATTCAATCATATTTATTGAGCGCTTACTGTGTGCAGAGCACTGTACTAAGTGCTTGGGAAGTACAAGTCGGCAACATATAGAGACGGTCTCTACCCAACAACGGGCTCACAGTCTAGAAGGGGAGGGGACAGACAGCAAAACAGAACATGGAGACAGGTGTCAAAATAGTCAGAACAATTATTATTATTATTAATTATTATTATTATTATTATTATTAACTTCCCTGGGAGTAGGGGAAACCCATCTCCACTGTTTTGGCTGGGGGAACCCTGGGGCCACCCAGGTTTCCCAGTTGGGGAGGAGAGAAATGGAGAGGCTAGGGCTGTTTACGCAGTTTTGCCCTGCAGAACAGGACTCTACACCCAGCACATAGTAAGCACTTAGCAAATACCGTCATTATTATTATTGTTATTCATTCATTCAATCGTATTTATTGAGCGCTTACTGTGTGCAGAGCACTGGACTAAGCGCTTGGGAAGTACAAGTCAGCAACATATAGAGACGGTCCTTACCCAACAACGGGCTCACAGTCTAGAAGGGGAGGGGACAGACAACAAAACAGAACATGGAGACAGGTGTCAAAATCGTCAGAACAATTATTATTATTATTATTGTTATTATTATTATTATTATTATTATTATTATTATTATTATTATTATTATTGACTCCCCTGGGAGTAGGAGAAACCCATCTCCACTGTTCTGGCTGGGGGAACCCTGGGGCCACCCAGGTTTCCCAGCTGGGGAGGAGAGAAATGGAGGGGATAGGGCTGTGCACGCAGTTTTGGCCCACAGAACAGGACTCTGCACCCCATCGACCCTCCGTTTTACAGAGGAGGCCTGTCTGTAATGTCTGCCTCCCTCTCTAGACTGTGGGCAGGGAATGTGTCTGTTTATTGTTACCTTGTACTCTTCCAAATTCTTAGTACAGTGTTCTGCGCGCAGTGGGCAGCCGGCATCCCAGCCCAGTGCCCTGCACACAGTAGTCACCCGACACAGTGCCCTGCACAGGATAGGCATCTGGGCACAGTAATAATAACAATAATAATGATGGCATTTGTTAAGCGCTTACTGTGTGCAAAGCACTGTTCTAAGCGCTGGGGGGGATACAAGGTGATCATCTTCATGCCCATTTTACAGATGAGGGAACTGAGGCTCTGAGAAGTGAAGTGACTTGCCTATGGTCACACAGCAGACATGTGGCGGAGCCGGGATTCAAACCCATGACATCTGACTCCAAAGCCCATGCTCTTTCCACTGAGCCACGCTGCTTCTCAATATAGTAGACACTGAGTATGGTACTAAGCACAAGATAGGCATCCAGTCCAGTACTCAGTTTCTCAGTAGATCCCAATAGAGGGTTCCATACGCAATAATTCCTAGTCAAAATTGCAGCTCTCTTCATCTTAACCACCAATTCTCTTACCCCACTATCTCACGGGACCTCTTTTCAACAAGCCCACCCCTGACGGCTTGCTTACACACCCTTCCTCCTGGGCATTTGTAGCCCAGTGGAGAGAGCCTAGGCCTCCTCACTGTGCCTCGTTCTCGTCCGTCCCGCCGTCGACCCCCGGCCCACGTCCTCCCCCTGTCCTGGAATGCCCTCCCTCCCCAAATCCGCCAAGCTCGCTCTCTTCCTCCCTTCAAAGCCCTACTGAGAGCTCACCTCCTCCAGGAGGCCTTCCCACACTGAGCCCCTTCCTTCCTCTCCCCATCCCCCCCGGCCTTCCCTCCTTCCCCTCCCCACAGCACCTGTATATATGCATATATGTTTGTACGGATTTATTACTCTATTTTACTAGTACATATTTATTCTATTTATTTTATTTGGTTTATATGTTTTAGTTTTGTTGTCTGTCTCCCCCTTCTAGACTGTGAGCCCGCTGTTGGGTAGGGACCGTCTCTATATGTTGCCAACTTGGACTTCCCAAGCGCTTAGTCCAGTGCTCTGCACGCAGTAAGCGCTCAATAAATACGATTGAATAAGTGAGCCTGGGGACCTGGATTGGAATTCCATCTCCACCACTGGCCTGCAGTTTTACCTTGCACTTTCTCTGCGCCTCAGTTTTGTCATCTTTAAAATGGGGATTCAGTACCCTTTCTCCCTCCTATTTAGCCTGTGCCGCCAAGCAGGAGCTGTTTTATGTGGGTGAGGCTAGACACACACAAACACACACGCGCACACACTCTACTAGTCTCTGCCTTGCATTAATTCCTTTTTTTTTTAAATTTTGATGGGGGAGCGACTGTCAGGAAAGTTTATGCAAGATACACTCATTGGTTTGGGAGCTTTGTGGGGATGACACAGACTCTCTTCTGCTTGAAGAGCAACTTCAGTATTGTCAGTTGTGTGGGGGTGTGGGGGTGTCACTCCCAAGTCACTCTGAAAGAGCTGCAAGCTCTTGTTCGATCCTCACTGGAGAAATGTCTTTTGTCTCGAAGAGGTGTTTTGTGCTCAGTATGGTGCTCTGTACATAGTAACCACTCAATAAATGCCATTGATTGATCAATTGAGGAAAGCGAGAAACTGTGGGAACCCTGCCCAGTTAGGTGTGGAGGAAATCTTCCTCATTTTGTAAATCTGGGGGAGTGGGAGGGGTGTTCCCGGGGTCCAGGTTAACCCTGGGCAGTCACAGCCCTCTGGCATCCGGGACCGGGGGCTAGACGGGCAGAGCCGAGGGCAGTGGGGCAAATTTGGGCTTGGGAGTCAGAGATCGTGGGTTCAAATCCCGGCGCCGCCGATTGTCAGCTGTGCGACTTGGGGCAAGTCCACTTCTCCGGGCCTCAGTTCTCTCACTTGTAAAATGGGGATGAAGCCTGTGAGCCCCACCGTGGGATAACCTGATTACCTTGTACCCCTCCAGCGCTTAGAACAGTGCTTTGCACATAGTAAGCGCTTAATAAATGCCATCATTTTTTTTTTCCTACATGGGCTCACAGTCTAAGGGGAAGGGAAAGCAGGTATTGCATCTCCAGTTTACAGATGAGGAAACTCGAGGCCCTGAAAGGCTGAGAGACTTAGCCAAGGTCACGGGGAAGCCAAGGGGGGCAACAATCTTGTGATGTCCCCTGTCAGGCAGAGAGGATGGGGGCTTGGCTTCCTCAGGGTGGCTTAGTCTGGCTCTTTTTCTGACACTCATTTGGATTACGGATCATGTCTGCTTCTGCAGCTGTCGGGATAAAAACCAAGAGAACTGATGGTGCCGGGCACTTGGGTCCTCGCTGCCCATGATCAGGAGGCTGCAGCCCTCCCCCATGGCACATTCCACCCACCCCATCCCCCGCCGGTGATGGGCCTGCCCCTCTGTTCCCCATTCATTCATTCATTCAATCGTATTTATTGAGCGCTTACTGTGTGCAGAGCACTGTACCAAGTGCTTGGGAAGTACAAGTTGGCAACAGAAAACAACCCCAGGGTTGCCACAGAGACAGGCTCCTCCAGGGCCTGGCCTGCTCACCTTGTGAGCCCCCCATGGGACAACCTGATCACCTTGTAACCTCCCCAGTGCTTAGAACAGTGCTTGGCACATAGTAATCACTTAATAAATGCTATTATTATTATTATTATTATTATTCCCCTGGCAAAGCAAGTCCCCCTCAGATCCCCTGCTCCCAACTTGCAGCTGGCAGAGCCATTGGCCTCTAGCGGGGCTGGGGAGGGTTGGGCAGGGAGGATATATATATATATACTTGGCTAAGCACTTAATAAAGACCATCATTATTATTATAAACACACACATACATACGTATATATTTGTAGTATGTGTGTGTTTATAATAATAATAATAATAATAATGATGGTCTTTATTAAGTGCTTAGCCAAGTACTGTTCTAGGCGCTGGGGAGGTTACAAGGTGATCAGGTTGTCCCACGAGGGGCTCACAGTCTTCATCCCCATTTTCCAGATGAGGGAACTGAGGCCCGGAGAAGTGAAGTGACTGGTCCAAAGTCACACAGCTGACAAGTGGCGGAGGTGGGATTTAAACCCATGACCTCTGACTCCAAAGCCCGGGCTCTTTCCACTGAGCCCCGCTGCTTGAATTTGCACCCTTTATTCCCCCCTCTCTCAGCCCCACAGCACTTGTCCATATCTGTAATTCATTTATATTTATGTCTGTCACCTCTTCTAAGATGGTAAGCTCATGTGGGCAGGTGACATGTCTACCAACTCCGTTATAGTGTACTCTCCTAAGTGCTTAGTCCAGTGCTCTGCATGCAGTAAGTACTCAATAAATAGGATTGATTGATTGATAGGACATGGGTGTTGGGAGATGGTGGGGTGGAGCTGTGAAGAACTGGCCCTTGTGGGGTCTTTTAATAATAATAATAATAATAATAATAATAATAATAATAATAATAATAATGATGGCATTTAAGCACTTACTATGTGTGAAGCACTGTTCTAAGTTCTTGGGGGATACAAGGTGATCAGGTTGTCCCATGAGGGTCTCACAGTCTTAATCCCCATTTTCCAGCTGAGGTAACTGAGGCCCAGAGAATCAATCAATCGTATTTATTGAGCACTTACTGTGTGCAGAGCACTGTACTAAGCGCTTGGGAAGTCCAAGTTGGCAACATATAGAGATGGTCCCTACCCAACAGTGGGCTCACAGTCTAGAAGGAAGTGAAGAGTGAAGTGAAGAGTTCAGAGAAGTGAAGTGACTTGCCCAAAGTCACACAGCTGACAAGTGGCGGAGCCGGGATTTGAACCCATGACCTCTGACTCCAAAGCCCGGGCTCTTTCCACTGAGCCATGCTGCCTGAAGTCATGAAGGCTGCCCGCCCCGAGCCATGTTTTTCCATGCTGCCTGAAGGCCCTGCGGTCTAGATGGAGGTACGGGCTGGGTGGGAGAAGCTGGGAATGCCCCAAAGGTGGGATCCCGGGTTCGGCATCGCCTCCCTGGGACCTTCACTCCCGGGCCACTTCCTGGTCAGGGAATGGAGAATCTGCACTGGGGTGGGATGGGAGGAGAGGACCGGTGGGAACACTTGGAAGTAGCAAGCGGGGGGCCAGAGGCCAGGGTTCCGGAAGAGCGTGCGTCTCATCCGGTGCATCACTCCGGATTCCTGCCGGAGCAGAACTAGCTGCTTAGGGAGCACACATTGTTTGCTTTCAGGGAGAGCCCTCCAGGAGGAGCCCCCTGCTTTGGAGTGGAGTGGACAGGGGACACTCTGACCCACCCTCTTTCTCCCGCCTCCTATACATATATACATATATGTATATTATATAATATATGCATATAATATATCTTATATACATACATATATGTATATTATATAATATATACATATAATATATCTTATATACATACATATATGTATATTATATAATATATACATATAATATATATTGTATACATGCATATAATGTATATTATACAACAATACATATACGATACATGTATATACATGTATACAGGAGGAGCCCCCTGCTTTGGAGTGGAGTGGACAGGGAACACGCTGACCCGCCCTTTTTCTCCCACGTCCTATGCAAATATATGCATGTATATTATATAATAATATATACATATAATATATATTATATACATACATATGATTTATATTATACAATAGTACATATATGATACATGTATATACATGTATACAGGAGGAGCCCCCTGCTTTGGGGTCAAGTGGACAGGGGACACTCTGACCCACCCTTTTTCTCCCACCTCCTATGCATATATATACGTGCATATTATATAATAATATATACATATAATATATATTATATGCATACATATAATGTATATTATACAATAATACATATATGATACATGTATATACCTGTATACAGGAGGAGCCCCCTGCTTTGGAGTGGAGTGGACAGGGGACACTCTGACCCTCCCTCTTTCTCCCGCCTCCTATACATATATGTATGTGTGCATATCATATAATAAGATATAATAATTTATACATATATTATATTACATTATATATTATATTATATTATATCATATTATATCATATTATTATATGATACGATATTATATTATATTATTATATGCATAAAATGTACATTATATAATACTACATATATGATACATATATATGCGTATACTATAATGCATATGTGATACATGTATATTTAATACATGTATATATGTTATATATACACATGCATCATATGAAGCAGCGTGGCTCAGTGGAAAAGAGCCCGGGCTTTGGAGTCAGAGGTCATGGGTTCAAATCCCGGCTCTGCCAATTGTCAGCTGTGTGACTTTGGCCAACTCACTTCACTTCTCTGTGCCTCAGTTCCCTCATCTGGAAAATGGGGATGAAGACTGTGAGCCCCCCGTGGGACAACCTGATCACCTTGTAACCTCCCTAGCCCTTAGAACAGTGCTTTGCACGTAGTAAGCGCTTAATAAATGCCATCATTATTATTATTATCATATATATATGTGATTATATATATATGTATCTTACAAGCCCCTGAAGGAAAAAAGGAGCAACCATTATTATTATCATATATATATATATGATAATATATATATATATATATATCTTACAAGCCCCTGAAGGAAAAAAGGAGCAACCAGCCAGTGCACTCCCCCGGCCCCTGTGGTTCCTGCCCCCGAGCCTGGCACCCACATTGGGGGGAAGGGGTACGGGGGTCTGGGAAGGGGCTCGGGTAGGGGACCCCCCGACGGCGGGGAGCCTGGAGGAGGGAAGTGGGGGGGACCCGGGGTTGTGAGGGGGTAAAGGGAGGGAGGGGGTTCTTGAAGCAGCGTGGCTCAGTGGAGAGAGCCCGGGCTTTGGAGTCAGAGGTCATGGGTTCGAATCCCAGCTCCGCCGCATGTCTGCTGTGTGACCTTGGGCGAGTCACTTCACTTCTCTGAGCCTCAGTGACCTCATCGGTCAAATGGGGATGAAGACCGTGAGCCCCCCGTGGGACAACCTCATCACCTTGTAACCTCCCCAGCGCTTAGGACAGTGCTTTGCACGTAGTAAGCGCTTAACAAATGCCATCAGTATTATTATTGTTATTACTGAAGGAGGAGGGGAGCCCAGGGGGCCTGGGGAGAGGTCTGGGAAGGGAGTGGGGAGCCTGGAGGGAGGAGGAGGAGGGAGATGGAGTCAGAGGAGGCCTGTTGGGTAGGGACTGTCTCTATATGTTGCCAATTTGTACTTCCCAAGCGCTTAGTACAGTCCTCTGCACATAGTAAGTGCTAAATAAATACGATTGATGATGATGCTGATGATGATGGGTGGGGGGAGTCCAGGGAAGGAGTGGGAAGCCCAGAGAAGGTAGGGTGGGGGCACTAGGAGGTGGAAGAGGAGGAGGAGGAGAAGGGAGGTGAGGAGGGGAGCTGAGGACTTGGGGGGAGGTTAGGGAGAGGGGGGTGGGGAACCCTGGGGGGAGGGAGGAGGTTTGGAGAGGAGCAGGGGGCTCCAGGAGGGGGAAGGTCGAGGGACGGGAGGCAAAGGGGGCCTGGGAAAGAGGGAGGGGGGTCCGGGAGGGAGGAAGGAGGAGGAGGAAGGGAGCCTGGAGGGGGGCACAAGCTTCTCCATCAGTGGGGGAGGAGGAGGAGGAGGAGGAGGAGGAGCGGGCACAGGCAGGCAGGCAGGCGGGCCGAGGAGCAGCATGCCGTGGGCGAGGGGCGGGATCGGATCGGTGAGTGAGCCCTGGGGCCCGGAGGGCCGGGAAGGGGGGCTCCCCGATAATGGCCTGGAGACAGCACCCGGCCCTCCGGGGCCATCTTCGAGCCCTCGCCCTTCCGCGCCCCGTTTCCCCCTCCCCGTGCCCCGCACCCCAGGGATGGACAGGCGGGGAGGGTGCCGGGGGGCAGCGAGGGGTCCCAGACCGAGGGGAGGGACCCCCCGGCCGTGGGTGCCCTGGGAGTCCGACTGCCAGTGTGGGGGCGGGGAGGGGGCCGTGGTGCTGATGGCTAAAAAAGCCACTGTGTCGGGGAACTGGGGAGGGCAGAGCTGGGGTGCCTGCTTTCCCCTCCTTCTCTCCATCCATCTTCCTCCAACTCCCTCCTCTCTCTATCCCTCCCTCCCTCCCTCCAACCTGCTTTCCTTCCCTCCCTTGTCTCTCTGTCACACTCTCTCTCTCCGCCCCCCGCCCAGCCCTTTCCCCTCATTCTGCTGCCCAGGGGGGCTGCAGCAGACACGACCCTTTCAGGGGAGCCGTGTCCCTCAGCCATCCCCTTGTCCTTGGGTCGTGGGAGCCGAGTGAGTGCCAGAGCACCTGAGATGATGATAATAATAATAAAAATAATGATGGTATTTGTTAAGCGCTTACTATGTGCATAGCACTGTTCTAAGCTCTGGGGAGGTTACAAGGTGATCAGGTTGTCCCACGGCGGGGCTCACAGTCTTAATCCCCATTTTCCAGATGAGGTCACTGAGGCACAGAGAAGATAAGTGACTTGCCCGAAGTCACCCAGCTGACAAGTGGGGGAGGTGGGATTTGAACCCGTGACCTCTGACTCCCAAGCCCGGACTCTTTCCACTGAGCCGCGCCGTGAGCCCGCACAAAGCCCTCAGCCCAGATAGATGTGAGTGGGTCCTTTCCACATCAGCCTTCCACCCCCCTCAGCCCCCCTGGACACAGTTCTGGGCAAACGTGGTGGTGGTGGGTTGAAGGGCATTGGAAGGTGCCCAGGCTTTCATCACCCGATTCACCTATTTGTGGGGATTCTGGGCAGAGCCCAGCCACGGGATGCCCTCATCACCCATCCTGCCCTGGCAGGCCAGTCTTGGTTATGGGTTCCTGATCCTGGTCCCCAGGAGACTGGCTTGTACTTCCCAAGCGCTTAGTACAGTGCTCTGCACACAGTAAGCGCTCAATAAATGCAATTGATGATGATGATGATGATGGCTGGATGGAGGAGGGTGTGGGGAGAGAGAATGTAGTCGGACACCCCAGGAGAGAACCTCTGTGAGACCCAGGACCCCCAGCTCTGATCCTTTTTCCGGAGAGCTCTGAGTTGAATCCTGCCACTGACCCCCCGCCACCTGACAGCAGTCCCCCACCCCCAGTTCTTCCCCATTCCAGTGAAGGGAAGAGGGCTCCTACCTCAAGCCGGGGCCTGGGGAAAGCCTCATGGGATAACGCGGGACACTGTGGGCCTTGGGCCGGAAGATATTCCAAGTGCACGGCTGCTGGCTGCCAGTCCAGATAATGATAATAATTTTGGTATTTGTTAAGTGTGCAAAGCACCGTTCTAAACGCTGGGGAGGATACAAGGTGATCAGGTTGTCCCATGTGGGGCTCACAGTCTTAATCCCCATTTTACAGATGAGGTAACAGAGGCACAGAGAAGTGAAGTGACTTGCCCAAAGTCACACAGCCGATAAGCGGCGGAGCCGGGATTTGAACCCATGACCTCTGACTCCGAAGCCCGGGCTCTTTCCACTGAGCCACGCTGCTTCCAGATCCCAGGACATTGGCCCTGGGGCAAACCTCATAGTGGACGGGTCCCTGCCCTCTCCCTCCCGCGCGCAAATCCTTGGAATCTGCCAGGATGGCCGGGCACTAGCGAGGCCATCGATCCATTTGCAGAGAAACTTTTTTACACCGTTTTCTGGAGTCCCAAGGCCCTGGCTGGCAGGCACCCAGAGCTCTGAACCGGGATGAATTCCGCACCTCATTTTGGAGCCGGTAGCTTCGCCTCCGCAAAGTCACCGTTCCGCATTAGCAAGCGGCGGGTCCTGGGACGTTATCGCAGAAATCCGCATTTCTGTCTCTCCTGTCACTGCCGGTTTTGTCCGCGGCTTCCCTCCTGGGTGGATTTTCCAGGGTTTGAACCAGGTAAACGATTTTATGGCATGCTCATTCAAGCTGAGACTCGTGGACAGGGGCTCTCTGGAGACACCGTAGAAGTCTCGGAGAAGTCAGAGCAAGAGAGGTGACCTGTCTAAGTGTTCAGGTCTATGTCGCGTGCGCCCCTGTGTCTACCATGGTTCCCAACCCCACCCTTGGGCCCTCTCTCCCCTCAGAGTCCCCGGGGTGGGCAGGGGATGCTTAGCTCCACTCCGGTCCACTCTGTAGGGTCCTGAAGGAGGTGTCCTAACTGCTCCGTTGGTACCCGTTGGCCACAGGCCATCTTTCACTCCTTCCCACAGCTGGCCGCTTCTGGGTGAGTCAGGCAACGGGGTGGGGTGGGCTCCCTACTTCCTCACAGGGCTGGGGTGGGGGGAGGTGGGGAGCTCCCCGGAATAAGGCGGATCTGTTCCGTAGCTAGGTGACTGGGTTCTCGGCGAGAGTCTACGATGGAGGCGATAAAGTCCAGGAGGCCAGGAGACACGGGTTCTAGTCCCGGCACTGATGCCTACCAGCTGGGTGACCTTGGGCAAGTCGCTCAACCTCTCAGATTTGTCATCTGGACAGTAGAAGCTCAGGGTCTATTCAAATATCCACTCCACCTCCCTTCCCCTAGTTAGGGTCAAACCTAAACTCTGAAGGCTGATTGTGGCATTTGTTAAGGTTTTTTGATGTCATTTATCAAGCGCTTACTATGTGCCAAGCACTGTTCTAAGAGCTGGGGAGGTTACAAGGTGATCAAGTTGTCCCGCGGGGGGCTCACAGTCTTAATCCCCATTTTACAGATGAGGTAACTGAGGCCCAGAGAAGTGAAGTGACTTGCCCAAAGTCACACGGCTGATAAGTGGCGGAGGCGGCATTCGAACCCATGACCTCTGACGCCTAAGCCCGGGCTCTTTCCACTATGCCACGCTGCTTCGTAAGTTAAGTTCTTACTATAGGCCAAGCACTGCTGTACGTACAACACAACCTGGTTGGGACCAGCCCTTGCTTCTTGTGGGGCTCACAGTCTGTAGAAATAGAATAGATACCCGAGCCCCATTTTGTGTATGAGGAAACTGAGGCCCAGTGATGTGATTTGCCCAAGGCCACGCAGCAGGCAAGTGGTGGAGCTGGGATCAGAAGCCAGGTCTCCTGGCCCCCAGGCCTGTGTTCTTCCAAGAGTCCATGGGAATGGAGCTCACTCGGGAACATCAATCCTTCTTGCTGTGGCTTCATCTCAGTGGAGAAGCAACCCCAGTGGACCCCTTTCTCCAGGTAATGACCTTTCCTAGGCTCAAAGACTCAAACTTCCCTTCGCTGGGAAGAAAAATTATGCTCAGCGGACCCCATCAGATGCCAGTTTGGTTTTTTTATGGTATTTGTGAAGCACTTTCTGTGTGCCGGGGACCGTACTAAGTGCTGAGGGAGATACCAGCTAATCAGATCCCGGGGCCCGATCCCTCCCCTCCTCTCCCCCACGTCCCCCACTCCGGGCACCCTCTGAGCCAGGTGTGGGGGCCACCTCTTCTCAAGGCTTTGTCGCTGCCAATCACCAAGTACCCAGTGTGGGGGATCCTGAGGACCACACCGGCCTCCCCCCCGCCCCCAGGGTACTGTGTCCATGACGACCATCCTCACCTGCTCCTCTGCTCCTCTCTTCCCCCCGCGCCTGGGGTCCCGGACCCCAGCGCGAGTCCCCTCCTCAGCCCCGCACACTCCGGTGCCTCGCCTCGCCGTGAAAACTGTCCACCCTTCTCTGTCAGGAGCGTGACTAATTCCCCGGCTGACTAAACTGTTACATAACCCGCCCGGGCCTGGTGAGCAGCAGCCCGCCGATGGCCTCGGGCTCAGACTGGGCCCCGAATGCAGCATCCGGCATCAGACTGTCTGCCGCACAGGCGGCTCGGGGACCGTCCCGAGGAAGTTCCCGCACACCCGCAGGAGAGATGAAGCGGTCCAGAGCCGGGCCTGCCTTCTGGAAGTCACTCAGGCCAGCCCCCTGCCTCCAAGGAAGGCCCGGTGGTGTCTGATTGCCAAAGACGTCACCCAGTGAGACGTGTCTGACACCCAAGGGAATCGGGTGGCCCCGGCGGCCCTGTCTAAACCGGCAGCCCTTTGGGGCTGAGATTTCTCAAGGATCTCTCCTGGGCTGAGATTCCTGCCCAGCTCAGAGCTGCCAGGTCTCATGGAGGGGCAAGTGGGCGGGGAACCGTTCCCCTCTGGCATAGGGGACACCTCTCTGACACTTGGCATCCCTGGGTGCACGACGGAAGCGATGACCCCCCGCCGCCGACGTGGACAGGAGGCGGTGACATTACGTGAGATGCTGGCTGTGAGGACGAGGGCTGAGGTAGGGAGGGCCTCGCATGGGAGTGAGTCAACTGCCTCGGCCAAGTCCTGCAGGGCATCACAGCACCAAGACACAATCTCTCTGGTCCCGCTGCTGAGCCAGGCCCGGCCTGGGTACCCCCGTCCTGTGCCGGAGCTGTCTGTCGGCAGAGTTCAGTGAGATCAAGGTGGGTGTGGGGATTGGGGGTTTTGGGTCTGGGGGCAGGGCCTGCTTACGAGGGGCAGGGAGGACTTGAGCTGTGACTCGGGCCTCAGAGCAAGGGATTTGCCCATCAGAAATATCCAGTGAAGCCATCTGTCACCTAGGTTGGGCGATTTCCCATGAAACAAAGTAAGAGGAGCCACCCGAAAAGCAGCATGGCCACGGGGCCGGGTGACAGGGGACCTGGGTTCTCATCCTGCCTCTGCCACATGTCTGCTGTGTGACCTTGGGCAAGTCACTTGACTTCTCTGAGCCTCAGTTACCTCATCTGGAAAATGGGGATTGACTGTGAGCCCCACGTGGGACAACCTGATGACCTTGTATCCCCCCCCAGCGCTTAGAACAGTGCTTTGCACATAGTAAGTGCTTAACAAATGCCATTATTATTATTATTATTCTCTGCACCTCAGTTTCCTAGTCTGTAAAATGGGGATTCGGTACCTGTCCTTCCTCCCTCTGATACTGTGGGCCCCATGTGGGATGGGGATTGTGCCTTCCCTAATTATCTTCCACTTACCCCAGCGCTTAATGCAAGATTTGGCAGAGAGCCAACACTTAAAGGCCACAGAAAAAGTGGAGCGATTAGTTTGTGATTTTCAGTAGGATGGATTTGGGTCAGTCCTTATGCGTGGCCAGCTAGTCGCCCGTGCTGTTTCAGGGCCAGAGTGGATCCCGGCTCCGCCGCTTGTCAGCTGTGTGACTTTGGGCAAGGCACTTCACTTCTCTGGGCCTCTGTTCCCTCATCTGGAAAATGGGGATGAAGACTGTGAGCCCAATGTGATTACGGTGTATCCCCCGCAGCGCGTAAAACAGTGCTTGACACATAGTAAGCGCTTAGCAAATGCCATCCTTATTATTATTATTCTATCTGAGAAGTGGACAGAGTCTCATGTGCCTGATGTGAGTGTGATGCAGGGGGATGGACCGATTAACCCACTCCTGGCCAGGTCCTCAGTTTGGAAAGGCCGAGGGGAAGGGTAGAGAGGGCCAACCCTACCCCAGGCAAGTTGAAACCAAGGCCGTGGCTGTCCCGCTAAACTCTGCCCCTCCACCAAGGGCCGGCCTAGGCCTCAAGTGCCCTGCTTTATTTATTTATTTCACTTGTCCATGTCTATTCTATTTATTTTATTTTGTTACTATGCTTGGTTTTGTTCTCTGTCTCCCCCTTTTAGACTGTGAGCCCACTGTTGGGTAGGGACTGTCTCTCTATGTTGCCAATTTGTACTTCCCAAGCGCTTAGTCCAGTGCTCTGCACATAGTAAGCGCTCAATAAATACGATTGATGATGATGATGATGCTTCACCCCGATATCAGAGGGCTGGGCCTCCGCCGGCAGACAACCCCATCCATAGTTAGCCCTTTCCGGCCCTACTCCAACATACTCTCCTTCTCCCAGCCTTCCTCTCTGAGAAGAGGAAAACAGTACAGAGTCAGAGAGTCCGGGGATCTGGCTCTCCCACTTGTCTGGTGTGTGATCTTGGGCAAGCCACTTAACTTCTCTGGGCCTCAGTTACCTCATCTGTAAAATGGGGATTAAGACTGTGAGCCCTATGTGGGACAGGGACGGTGTCCAACCTGATTATCTTATATATTCGACAGCACTTACTACGGTGCTTGGCACATAATGGTGGTATTTGTTAAGCGCTTACTATGTGTGAAGCACTGTTCTAAGCGCTAGGGGGATACAAGGTGCTCAGGTGGTCCCGCGGGGGGCTCACAGTCTTCATCCCCATTTTCCAGATGAGGTAACGGAGGCCCAGAGAAGTGAAGCGGCTTGCCCAAGGTCACACAGCTGACATCAAGCGCTTAGTACTCTAGAAAAGCAGCGTGGCGCAGTGGGAAAGAGCTCGGGCTTTGGAGTCAGAGGTCATGGGTTCAAATCCCGGCTCCACCAATTGTCAGCTGTGTGACTTTGGGCAAGTCACTTCACTTCTCTGGGCCTCGTCTGTAAAATGGGGATTAAGACTGTGAGCCCCCCCATGGGACAACCTGATCACCTTGTAACCTCCCCAGCACTTAGTACTGTGCTTTGCACATATTAAGCACTTAATACATGCTATCATTATTATTAGTAGTAGTAGTACAGTGCTCTTCACTCAGTAAGCGCTCAATAAACTTGAATGTGGCGGAGCCGGGATTCGAACTCATGACCTCGGACTCCCAAGCCCGCGCTCTTTCCGCTGAGCCACGCTGCTTCTCATAGTAAGCACTCAACAAGGATCATTTTAAAAAGTAAGTGCTCGACAAACTTTCTTGGTGGATTGGGGGATTAATTGAAGGCCTCTGGGGAAGAGCGTCTCTCCCACTCCCGAGCATGGGAGCGTCTAGTGAGGACTTGGGTGTTTTCTAGAGTCTGGCCACTGGAGGGCGCTCCAGGCACTGCCTTGGCCTGGGAGGATTTGGGGTCCCCCTCCCTGGCAGCCCACCCCCCATCCCGGGGTTGTGCATTTATAATAATAATAATAATAATGATGGTATTTGTTAAGCGCTTACTATGTGTAAAGCACTGTTCTAAGCGCCGAGGAAGTTACAAGGTGATAAGGTTGTCCCACGGCGGGGGGGTCACAGTTTTAATCCCCATTTGACAGATGAGGTAACTGAGGCCCAGAGAAGTTAAGTGACTTGCCCAAAAGCAGTGTGGTCTAGTGGAAAGAGCCTGCGCCTGAGAGGAGCTGGGTTCCTTCCTTCATTCAGTCGTATTTATTGAGCGCTTACTGCGTGCGGAGAGCTGCGCTAAGCGCTTGGCAACAGATAGAGACGGCCCCTACCCAACGACGACGCTAGAAGGGGGAGACAGACGACAAAACAAAACATGTGGATGGGTGTCAAGTCATCAGGACAAATAGAATTAAAGCTAAATGCACAGCATGAACAAAATAAATAGAATAGTCAATATGGACAAGTAAGAGTAATAAATCTGTACAGGGGTCAAGTCATCAGAATAAACAGAAGTAAAGCTAGATGCGCATCATTCACAAAATAAATAGAATAGTAAATATATACAAGTAAAATAAGTAATAAATCTGTCCAAACATATATACAGGTGCTGTGGGGAGGGGAAGGAGGTAGGGCGGCGGGGATGGGGAGGAGGAGAGGAAAAAGGGGGCCCAGTTTGGGAAGGCCTCCTGGAGGAGGTGAGCTCTCGGTAGGGCTTTGAAGGGAGGAAGAGAGCGAGCTTGGCGGATTTTGGGAGGGAGGGCATTCCGGGCCAGGGGGAGGACGTGGGCCGGGGGTCGATGGCGGGACGGGCGACAATGAGGCACGGGGAGGAGATGAGTGGCGGCAGAGGAGCGGTGGGTGCGGGCTGGGCTGGAGAAGGAGAGAAGGGAGGCGAGGTAGGAGGGGGAGAGTTGATGAACAGCCTTGAAGCCAAGAGTGAGGAGTTTCCAATCCCAGCCTGCCACTTGTCCGCTGTGTGACCTTGAGCAAGTCATTTCACTTCTCTGGGCCTCAAGCAACATGGCCTAGTGAATAGAGCATAGGCCCGAGAGTCAGAAGGACCTGGGTTCTAATCCAGCTCCTCCACTAGTCTGCTGTGGGGTCGTGGGCGAGTCATTTACCTCAGCTGTAAAACGGGGATTAAGACTGTGAGTTTCTCGTGGGACCAATCCGGTTAGCTTATATCTGCCCCGGCGTGCGTTTGACAAATGCTATCGTCGTCATCATCCCCACCATGTGCAAAATGGGGATCTGATAGCTGTTCTCCCTCTTAGACTGTTAGCCCTGGGTGGGAGCAGGTTGTCTTTTATCTCCCCCAGTGCTTAGTACGTAGTAAGCGCTTAACAAATATCGTAATATGTGGGAGGGGGTCTGGCTTGGAGGAGGTGGGTGGAAGGGGCAAGTCTGCCCTTGGTGCTTGCGGGCATCTCTGGATGCGGTGGCTGGTAAGGAGGAATGTCTACAAAGCCCCGCGCTTGACTAGACTCACACATTTTATATCCCCTCTCTCTTCCCGCATCGTCATCATCAATCGTATTTATTGAGCGCTTCCTATGTGCAGAGCACTGTACTAAGCGCTTGGGAAGTACAAATTGGCAACATCTAGAGACGGTCCCTACCCAACAGTGGGCTCCCAGTCTAAAAGGGGGAGACGGAGAGCAAAACCGAACATACTAACAAAATAGAATAAATAGAATAGATATGTACAAATAAAATAAATAAATAAATAAATAGAGTAATAAAATGTGGGACTGGCAGTCCCTCAAGGGCAGGGACTGTATCTTCTCCTCCTTCCATCCCTCCCCCAGCATCGGGGGTGGGTGGGGGGAGAGAGAGAAAGAGTGTCCTCTGTCCCTTATCAGACTGGAGAGCATTGACCATGTCTTCTCCCTCTATTCCCTCCTCTGACACCCAGTTTAGGGATTGTGTGTGTGTGAGAATGCATGTATGCTCGTGCACAGAAGTGCTGTCCGTCTACTCAGACTGGCATTCCCCCGGGGGTAGGGCTCCCATCTTTCCTTCCTCCGATTGCCCCTCACTGCTCAGGACAGGCCGAGCCCTGCTCCAAACGATGGCTCCTAGGGGTGGTTGCCTGGTGGCCTACGGGGAGCGGCCCAGGTGAAAGGTGTAGTGGAGAGGGAACGGTCTTCGTGGAAGAAGATTTAGATGAGCAGGCTTAGGATGAGCTCTTGGCACAAATCCCGCTCCCTCTCCTCCTCAAGATCCCCCTTTTCCTCCTTGGGGTTCTGCCCCGTGCCTGATTTCTGGAAGGCCTGTTGCTGCGAGGGTTGCTGAGAGAGGTCTCCAGACAGTCCCGGGACGGGGGTTGGAAGGGAGGAGGAGACTGAATGGGTGTGAGTGGGGAACCCAGGGATTTAGGAGGGAGAGACCCTTCAAGCCCCGTATTGCAAGGTCACTTTGTCCATTTTCGATGGGGAAAAGCAGACATATTCTCTGCCCACAATGAGCTTACATCTAGAGGTTCAGTATAGTCCCGAGGGAGTTGGTGCCTTCCCTGAGATCCCACAGCCTGGTGGGCCCAGCGCCAGGATCAGCATACTGGTCCTGCCAAGCGAGGCACTCTAGGGAATTTTGTTTAATTGGGGAATTGGCCCACTGGGGATGGGTACATATTTATTACCCTATTTATTTATCTTACCTGTACATATCTATTCTATTTTATTTTGTTTTGTTAGTATGTTTGGTTTTGTTCTCCGTCTCCCCCTTTTAGACTGTGAGCCCACTGTTGGGTAGGGACTGTCTTTATATGTTGCTAACTTGTACTTCCCAAGCGCTTAGTACAGTGCTCTGCACACAGTAAGTGCTCAATAAATACGATTGATTGATTGATTGATTGAAGGTAGGAGGTAAGTAGTGTGGTCAACCAGATAATAATAAGAATCACTGTGCTATTTGTTTGGTGCTTACTGGGTGCCAACTCCTGAGGTATTAGACTGTGAGCCCACTGTTGGGTAGGGACTGTCTCTATATGTTGCCAATTTGTACTTCCCAAGCGCTTAGTACAGTGCTCTGCACACAGTAAGCGCTCAATAAATACGATTGATGATGATACAGATGAGACTTTCCCTGTCCCATTTTACAGCTTAGGAAACTGAGACATAGAGAAGTCAAGTGACTTGCTCAAGGAGACAACTTGCTCAAATCTATTCTCTCCACCCCCAACCCCACAATGTTTGTGTACATATATGTAAATTATATGTTATAGACAGTTTATATTAATATCTTTCTTACCCTCTGGACTGTAAGCTCATTGTGGGCAGGGAATATATCTCTGAATATATGTGTTGTACTTTCCCAGGAGTTTAGTGTAGTGCTCTGCACATAGTTAGCACTCAATGAATACCACTGTTGATTCATTCATTCATTCAATTGTATTTATTGAGCGCTTACTATGTGTACAGCACTGTACTAAGCACTTGGAAAGTACCATTCAGCAACAGAGACAATCATTCGTTCATTCAGTCGTATTTATTGAGCGCTTACTGTGTGCAGAGCACTGTACTAAGCGCTTGGGAAGTACAAGTCGGCAACATATAGAGACGGTCCCTACCCAACAAGGGGCTCACAGTCTAGAAGGGGGAGACAGACAACAAAACAAAACATGTAGACAGGTGTCAAAACCGTCAGAACAAATAGAATTATAGCTCTATACACATCATTAACACAATAAATAGAATAGTAAATATGGACAACTAAAATAAATAGAGTAATAAATCTGTACAGTTATACACAAGCGCCGTGGGGAGGGGAAGGAGGTAGGGCAGGGGGGTGGGGAGGAGGAGAGGAAAAAGGGGACTCAGTCTGGGAGGGCCTCCTGGAGGAGGTGAGCTCTCAGTCATCATCATCATCATCAATCGCATTTATTGAGCGCTTACTATGTGCAGAGCACTGTACTAAGCGCTTGGGAAGTACAAGTTGGCAACACATAGAGACAGTCCCTACTCAACAGTGGGCTCACAGTCTAAAAGGGGGAGACAGAGAACAAAACCAAACATACTAACAAAATAAAATAAATAGAATAGATATGTACAGGTAAAATAAATAAATAAATAGAGTAAAAAATATGTACAAACATATATACAGGTGCTGTGGGGAAGGGAAGGAGGTAAGATGGAGGAGATGGAGAGGGGGATGAGGGGGAGAGGAAGGAAGGGGCTCAGTGTGGGAAGGCCTCCTGGAGGAGGTGAGCTCTCAGCAGGGCCTTGAAGGGAGGAAGAGAGGTAGCTTGGCGGGTGGGCAGAGGGAGGGCACATCAATCAATCAATCAATCGTATTTATTGAGCGCTTACTGTGTGCAGAGCACCATACTAAGCGCTTGGGAAGTACAAATTGGCAACATATAGAGACAGTCCCTACCCAACAGTGGGCTCACAGTCTAAAAGGGGGAGGAGTCCAGTGGAGTCTGCCTTCGACCATTGAGAATCACATCATGTTTTGATTCAACAGCCCCCAGGGGAGCAAGGCCAGTCCACCTGTGAGCCCCCGGTGCCCTGGGGTGGGAGACCTTCTCTGAAATGGAAAATGGGATGATCCGGTGTCGCCAAAATAATAACAATGATGGTGATGGCATTTATTAAGTGCCGAAGGGCAGTTAAGGGCAGTGAAGAAGAGAAGGTGAGGGCTTAGGTAGGGAAGGAGATGTGCTTTCCGTAAGGCCGCTCAAGGTGGGGGTTGGCCGGGGGGGCCGAACGGTTCCAGAAGGACCCCCACCTTGGCCGCCAGGACTCGGGGGCATTCGGGGGTCTGCCGCACTTGGCCGGGGTGTGGTGGCGGCGGCGGCAGCCACGCACAGCCTCCTGCTCCGCAGCGACCTGACGAATGGGAACGCCTGCCAGCCAGTGACGGCCAGCCAGAGCCAGAGACAGGCGGTGGAGGGAGGCAGAGGGAGAAGGGAGACAGACGGATACCCAGGGAGAGGGTGAAGAGAGACAGAGACGGAGTAGAGAGAGACAGTGGAGGTGGGGGGGGAGAGAGACAGAGAGAGAGAGAGAGAGAGGCAGAGACAGATCAAGGGGGAAGGAGACAGAGAGACAGGAGAGGAGAGAGGCAGAGCATCTCCCGGCCCATCCATCTCTCGTGAAAGCTGCAATCCTACCTGATCAAAGAGGAGGCTGGATTTTTCAGGCTTCACCAAGGGTCGCCAGCCAGCGGAAAGAGGGGCTCGCCTACTCCCCGCCCGAGGACTGAGCCAGCCGGACCCCCTCCGTCCCCATCCCAGCACCACCTCCCGCTTCTTCCCTAGCATGGTGGATGTATGGACAGTTTCACGGATCAGAGACTGACCACCCCGAGCCTGCCGGCCCCGCACCTCGAGCACTACAGCGTTCTGCACTGCACCATGACTCTGGATGTGCAGACCGTAGTCGTCTTCGCCGTGATCGTCGTGCTGCTGCTGGTCAATGTGCTACTCATGTTCTTTCTGGGAACGCGCTGAAGGGATTCGGCTCCTCCGAGCCGAGGAGAGCTCCTGTTTGGAATTCAACCCGAAAGTCAAGAGGAGAGAGAGGGAGAGAGGAGAGAGGAGGGGGGAGAGAGAGGAGAGAGAGCGCGAGAGAAAGAGAAAGAGCGCTTCCTTTCTTATTCAGGGACAAATCACTCTGAGTTCCAGCATGACCTCGCTGTGAGATGTATGACGTTGGTATATTATCTCTCCCTAAATCTTTTGTCATGTCTGTCTTTTAAGTATGCTTCTAAGGGGAGCTCCTAGTTTGCTTGGGTTAGACGCCGGTTAGAGAAATGATTTCTGCAGCGACATGGACGATGCGTGCGTGGTTGTGTGCCTGTGTGCGTGTGCAGCGGTGGGTGCCTTCATCCATGTAAATCCGCAGAGAGCTAGGGTTCTGTGGCATAAGCCGCGGATTTTGTGTTTCTGATTGCCGATTTTTGCAACCGTTTTTACGGAACAGACGCTGAAGCTTTTCAGTTTGTCGAAATTTCTAGCCTGCAATTTAAAGGGGCAGCGTTTTGGATACCGCCAACACACAGGATTTTTGGAAAGCCTAGAGTGGGGGGGCTAGGGGGTCGGGGGTTGGGGGCTTGCATTGGCCAGGAAATAGTCCCGATCTCTGCCCTGGGCGGCCAATAAAGGAAAGGAAAAATCCTGCCGAAGGAACGGGCCTGGCTAAAATAACATTCAGCCCCAGAGAGGGGAGAGATGGCGGTGGAATTGGGGAGCAATGGGAAGGTGGCGGGGGGTGACAGGCGGGATTGTTGCGATTCTTGAATTCTCAATGGACAGGTGCAGTCTGTAGATTTGATCTGAGGCCCGTCTGGGCCCGGGCTGGCTACCTCCTGCCCCTTTACCCCTTCACAGGGACCGCTGATTTGATGGGAGCGAATTGACAAGAAGGGCACTGGCAAGGACTCCCTTGGATTCCGTATTCCTAAAGGTGTTTTTTGGGCCGGGGGCGCCCGAGGGGTCTGTGGTTCGGGCTTGGGTGAGTGGATTTCTTTTTTCTCTCCTCCATCTCAATTTCCCCCAGAGAAAAATCTTAGCCCACATCGGGGAGGGCACGCCATTTGGTCGTGTGGAGTCGGGGGTGACTTGATTTACATCGATTTTCGAGAGAACGGAATGCGAAACTCGATAGCGTGGGCTTGATGGAGGGCCGTGAGGTGGTGCCAGGGAAGCAGCCTTCTCTGCCGAGATGTTGGCTCCGGCAGATCCAGGCGGAAGGCACCCTCCTGAGCTGGCTTGGCTGCAGAAGGCCGTTTTGATCCGGGCCGGGTTGGTGAAGCGAGAGGGACCCTGCCGGAGAGGTGGTGGTTTGCTGCGAGGGGGTCAGGATGAGGTCTGGTTTGGTTGTTTTTGTCGTGGATAGATCCTGCGGGTCGAGGCCCGTGGGATCGTGGATCGGTTTGTCCCCGGGCCTGCCGATGTTCCTGGGACTCGCAACTACCAGCCGAGGCAGTTCCCCGGGAGCCGACGGCGGGTCCTGGCACATTGCGGTATTCCCATTCCCACGTCAATCACGCTGCTCCCACGCGGAGTTGTGCACGTCTTCACGTGTGGGAAAGCGCAGGGGTCAGCCGTGGAAGGAGGTTGGGGGAGGGAGGGAAGGAAGGAGGAAGGGTCTCTGGAAGGGGCCGGGAGGTGGGAGCAGGGAAGGTGGAGACTTGAGCCTTCCTCATTGCGTCCTTCTTGCTCAGCGGACTAGGTAACTGGTGGAGTGGCCTCCTCCTCCCAACTTCCTACCCCGTGCTGGTGGCATGATCCAGGGCAAACCCCAAACCAGAACTGGCCCTGAATTCCCGGCGATCGGAGCTCTCTGCCCCTGCGGGTTGGCGAGGCCCGGGTGCCTCGTGTGGCTCAGAGATGATCAAGGACAACCTGCTGGGGCCAGTGACTGGTCCTGGAGCAGATCGGTTTCTGGGCTGGGAACAGGGCACTAGCCACGGTGGTCGTGACCAGAGGCGCAGAATGGCCCACTGGAATGGGTGCAGAAAGAGGATCCAGGGAAAGGTCAGGGTGGGAATGCTCTGGGAACACCCAGAGGTTCTTCCGGACTGGTTTGGACTGGCTTCCTTGAGGGGTTAGAAGAGAGAGGGTCAGGCCTGAAGGCGCGGGTGTTTAAATGTTGTTTTCTTTATCTTTTTTCAAGGGGTAGGGGATCCTCAAAGCCCTGTCTTTCCCCAGAGTTCGGCTAGGGCCTCTTTGTGAGTGAGGATAGATCCCCCAGCCCTCCAGGACGCTGGGCAGTTGTGCTGAAGATAGTCCCCCCACCGTTGGTTACCTGGAGGAGCCGGAGCATTTGTGTGTGATGCATTGGTTTGTGTGCGTGGCTGCCTGGGGATGGAGGGAATCATGACAAGGGGGCTGCTTTCTCATTCCGGCTTGGGATGAAGGGAGGTGGGGACCGGAACTGGGCTGCGGAAGGGGCCTCCGCTCAGCCCTAACCACCCACGGTCCGAGAGCCTCTGAGAGAGGCCCGAACTCCCGCCTCTGCTCCTGGGGCAGCGAGGCATCCTGAGAGGGGGCAGAGACAGGCCCCACTTGCTGGCGATGGGGGAGCAGGGGTTGGGGTCCCAGCAGGAAACCCAAAGCCTGGAGTCTCCATTTTTGGGAGGGGAGGCGGAGAGAGTCAATGATGGCGAGATCAGGGGCTGGCTTCCTCCCGAAACTCACTGCCTCCTCTTGGGGAGCAGGAATGGGGACGGTGGAGGAATGTGCCATTTTCAGACAGTGGGGGAGGACCCCCTCCGTCACTGCAGTCAGTCCAACCTCCCCCTACTTCCTCGTCCACGCCTCTCCCTTCCAATCCGTTGGAGCCGAAGGAAGCTAAATTCCCTGCTTGGGGATTTCGGCTACCTGACCGGAGGATCCAAGAAAATGCCTTCTGGTGGTATCCTAGCAACCATGCATCACCCGGCCTCCCGCCCTTTCTCCCGCATGAAGGCCCAGCAGAAGCCCTCTCTGGGCAGGCGGGCAGGGGGAGGAGGGCCAGGGGAATCCGGGCAACCGGGGGACAGCCAGCTAGCCAGCTCACCGGTCCAGCCAGACATTTGGGACCACCTTCCAGAGGGGGCAGGGGATTCTGATGCCTTTCTTCCATTCTGCTTCCATTTCTTTCCCTTTTGCCAAGGCGTCAGGTCCCGGAGGGCAGAGGGGGTGAAGGATTCTGGGGGAAGGTGGCTGATGCCCTTGTCTCCCCCAGCCAGGATTTTCCCACCCACCACTGAATGTCGTCAAGAGCCTGCCAATCCGAGTCCGGCCCCCACCCCCGCTGCCTCCCGTGTACGTCATGTCGGTCCGTTCCTTTTCGGATCAGGTATTCAGTACACAGCCCAACTGCAGCGTATAATGTCTGAGGGAAAATGGCCCGGATTTCCTGTAAGGCCGTGGTTTCCTTTTCATTCCTGACTTCATAAACCACGTCCCCCTGCCCAGCTCGCTCTCCGTGCCGGAACCCGCTTGTATGTCTGCCCAAGTGCCTCGCTGTCCCTCGGCCGGGTCTGGCTGCGGACCCCTCGGCCAGGAGGGGCCGAGGGTCTCAGTCGGCGGGGGGAGGGGGCGGAGGTGCTGGGGAGGGTCCCCTCCTAGCCCACTGGAGGTGACGCTTCCTCAACATTCCCAGGAAAATCAAGGCTCCCAGAGTGTCTGGGAAGTAAGCGTAGTGCTCTGCACAGAGTGAGTGCTCGGTAACTACTATTGATTGAGGAATTGATTGGTTTCAGGGGCAGGAGTTGGGGGGCTCGAGAGGTCCACTGTAGAAGCGTTTTGTTTTTTGTTTTTTCATGGCCTAACTGAGGCTCTCGGCCATGCCCCTGGCCCCTTGATGGATGGTCGGGATGGGGAGAATAGCTGACTTCAGCTTGCTCCAAGTTGGACGTGCTCATCTAAAGCTTCCACGAGCCAGGGGCAGCATCCTTGACTTCCATGACACGCGCCGGAGCATTTTGTGCCTTGATTTGTGCCTAGGAGGTGCTCAGTACAGTACTCTGCCCATAAGAGGCACCCAATCCTCTGCTCTTCATACAGTAGGGGCCCAGTTTGGGCCTCCGTAAGCAGCAAGCACTAAGGACTCAGCTCTGCTCATCCAAGGGATGCACGCTTTGGAATCTTTTGGACCCAGTGGCAGATTCTGGCTTTCCCTTCTGCTTCCCGGGATCAGCCTCTGATCTCTGAGGAATTCATTCATTCATTCATTCAGTCAGTCAGTCAGTCGCATTTATTGAGTGCTTACTGTGTGCAGAGCACTGTACTAAGGGCTTGGAAAGTGCAATTCGGCAACAAGAGAGAGACAATCCCCACCCAACCATGGGCTCACAGTCTAGAAGGGGGGAGACAGACAACAAAACCAAACAAGTAGACAGGTGTCAAAAAGTCAATCCTATTTACTGAGTGTTTACTGTGTGCAGAGCACTGTACTAAGCCCTTGGGAGAGTACAATCTCATCCAGCCCCGCTCCCTCCTGTTTTTCAGGACGAAGGAACTCTTCCCGACTCTCCCTCTGATCCGGCTTGTTGGGCTGGGATCCCCACGGCCAAATGGAGATGTGCCGGCAGCCCAAGCGGCCGTTGGTTCTCCAGTCCGCCCCTTGGGAGAAAAGACTCCCGGGATTGGGTTCCCACCTTGTCATGTGGAGGGAGCTCGGGGCCAGGACGTGGCAGGTGTTATCTCTATTTCTGGAAGACCTTGAGCCTGGTTCTTAACATTTCTGGGTCTATGTAAAATAGGCACGATAATTTCTACCTCTCCCGTCCTCCCACCTAGCGAGAGAATTAAAGTGAAAGTATTTGAGAAAAAAAAAGCGCTTGTTGTCAATTCATCGGTCCACGGTATTTGCTGGGCCCTTCCTCTGAGCGGCTTGGGGAGTACAACAGAGTAGATGGACACGATCCCTGCCCCCCAGGAGTTTCTAGTCCAGTGGGGGGGACAGACACTGCAATCAATTACGGATAAGAGGAAAAAGGAATGGGGACTACGGGTGTGAATCAGTCCTCAAGTGATGGAAGGTTGAGATAATTTAAGGGTTTATGTAACTCTGTTCTGTGGTACTCTCCCAAGTGCTTAGTACAGTGCTCTTCACTCGGTAAGCACTCGTAAATACAGTTGATTGATAGATTGATTTACGTGGCCCGGGCCTGCTGTTGTGGCTTGGGGATGAGAGGGGCTGTCTTATCCAACGAGTCTCAGAGGGTCAGTGTCTTGAGGGGCTGTGGGCATGTGGGCCAGGGGTTTCTACTGGAGCTGGGTGCAGAGGGAGAGGGCTTTAATCCATTTTAGGGGATGACAAGTGTTTCTGGCCTGCCCTGGGCAGGTGATCCCGGAGGGCCTCCTGAGAGAGAGAAAGAGCAGGTGTTTTTTCTAGGGAGAGGCGGGCGGCGTGGCTCGGTAGGTTGGGAGGCCGGAGGCTAGTCCAGAAGGATACTGGGCTTGAGGGGCTCTTTAAACCTGCGGCACCGCCTTGTTGAACACCAGCAAACCAAAGGACCTTGGCAAATAGCCCCAAAGCGATATTCGTGGGCACCTCCAAGGGACTGTGAGCTCTGGAGGGCAGGGATTGTGGCTCCCAGCTCTACTGCGCTCGCCCGAGCACTTTGCCCTTCGTTTGGCACAGAGCGACTCCTAAGAAAATACCGACGACTATTGATTGATTGGGGGAAATCGGTTCCCAAAGGAGCGTGCCGGGGAAGGGTTAGCTATGGGGGTGAATAATAATGATAATAATAATAATTGCATTTATTAAGCACTAACTATGTGCAAGGCACTGTTCTAAGCACTGGGGGTATACAAGATGATCAGGTTGTCCCACGGGGGCTCACATTCTTCATCCCCATTTTACAGATGAGGTAACTGAGGCCCAGAGAAGTCAAGTGACTTGCCCAAAGACACACAGCTGACACCCAGCAGGGACACCCCAGCACCCAATCCCATGGGGGTCAGTCTCCTGGGCATATTTCCCTGGATCGGATTTCCCCTCCTTGCCAAGGGCCTTCCTGCCCTGCCTCCTTGCCCCTCGTACGGGTGGCCATGGGCGTGTCTAGTCTCCGACGGTGATGAGTGTTGGTTTGTGCCGTGAGACCCTTTGGGGGGTGGAGGGTCCGGTCTGGTTTCGGGGGTTCTGGGAGGGGTGGGCCGGGGTAGGGAGGACAGGCTGATGTCCGAGTTATCCTGAGATCCCGGACCATTCCGTGGTGGGCTCAGGGCGATCCGGCATCGTGGAGGGCCTAGGCAGGGGATGAGCCGTCTGTAGGTGTCCAGCGACTACCGAAGGGGTTGGGGATAATGGGAAGGAAGGTGAAGGGGATGATGATGGACATGGTGGTGTCCCTGGGGGTGGGGAGGAAAGAGAAACCCCTGGATCCTTCCTTCCCCTGTGTCATGAGGCCGTGAGGAAGATTCATTTGAACTGGAAATCTCTCCAGAGAACTATACTGTATTAAAAATCTGTCTGGTATGGCTTAAGTGTCATTAGCCCGGAGGCAGCAGAATGGACTAGGTGGTCCACAGGAATGTGCACCCTGGAAGGTCACTGTTCCACTCTAGAAGAGGAAGCATTTTGGGCCTAAACGGCTGGTTGAGGGAAGCAGTGTGTCCTAGTGGTAATAGCACAAGACTGGACATCAGGAGGCCCGAGTTCTAATCCTGGCTCCATCCTGGCCCTGCTGTGTGACCTTGGGCAAATCTTCTTTGGGCCTCAGTTTCCTCATCTGTAGAATGAGGATTCAATAGCTGTTCTCCTCTCCCCTGCCGACCCTAGACCCCCCATGCGCGACAGGAACCGTGTCCGACTGCATACGTTATCTCTAGTATCAGTCAATCAATCAGTCATATCTATGGAGTACTTATGTGCAGAGCATTGTACTAAGCGCTAGGGAGAGTGCGCGTCACAGTCGGTGGGCACGTTCTCTCCCACAAGGAGATTGTCTAATCTGAATAAGTAAATACTTAAATTATACTAATAATAATAATAATAATAATGGCATTTGTTAAGCGCTTACTATGTGTGAAGCACTGTTCTAAGTGCTGGGGAGGAGACAAGGTTGTCCCATGTGGGGCTCACGTTCTTAATCCCTATTTAACAGATGAGGGAACTGAGGCCCAGAGAAGTTGTGACTGGCCCAAAGTCACACAGCAGACAAGTGGTAGAGCCAGAATTAGAACCCATGACCTCTGACTCCCAAGCCCGGGCTCTTTCCACTGAGCCGACAAGTGCGGTGGGGCCGAGGGTGGGGTGATTAAAGGGGGCAAATCCAAGTGCAAGGGTGATGCAGAAAGAAGTGGGAGAAAAGAAAACGAGGGCTTAGGGAAGGCCCCTTGGAGGAGAAATGCTTGTAATAAGGCAGTTTGGGGCGCACAGAGTAAGCGTTTAACAATTGCGGCAATTATTGGCCGGAGAGGCCCAGCAAGTAGACTGTGAGCCCACTGTTGGGTAGGGACCGTCTCTATATGTTGCCAATTTGTCCTTCCCAAGCGCTTAGTACAGTGCTCTGCACACAGTAAGCGCTCAATAAATACGATTGAGGATGATGAAGTAGCGGGCAAAGTGAACAGGAGGTGGGCCGTGAGTTGGATCGGTGTCTCGACTCCTCTGCCTTTTCCGGGTGACCTTGAGCTAGCTCGGGCTCAGCCTCATCTCAATCAATCAATCAATCAATCATATTTATTGAGCGCTTACTATATGCAGAGCACTGTACTAAGCGCTTAGCACTGTACTAAGACAGTACAGTAGAGCTGTACTAAGGTACAGCTCTGCCTCGGGCATCCCGGGAGATCCTGAGACAATTCTCCTTAGCGTATCCAGGGAGAGCTGGGAGGTGATCCCTCCGGAGCCCTGGACGGCGGAGCGGGCAGAGCCGGGGCCCCGGGCAGCGGGCGGCGGAAGGGGCCGCAGGCCACGGGGCACGGGCAAGGATGAGAAGCAGCGTGGCTCAGTGGAAAAGAGCCCGGGCTTTGGAGTCAGAGGTCCTGGGTTCAAATCCCGCCTCCGCCAATTGTCAGCTGGGTGACTTTGGGTGAGTCACTTCACTTCTCTGGGCCCCAGTGGCCTCATCTGGAAAATGGGGATGAAGACTGTGAGCCCCCCGTGGGACAATCTGATCACCTTGGAACCTCCCCAGTGCTCTGCACATAGTAAGCGCTTAATAAATGCCATCGTTATTATTATTGTTACTATGTGGAGGTAGGGGCGGGTCCCCCATCTCTGGGAGAGAAGTAGGCACCGTGGCCTGCCACGGTCCGGGTTAATAGGCCCAGGGACGGGCACTTGTGTTGTCCCGCTTGGAGCCGGCTTGGAGGGAACGGGAAGCGGCTAGACTGTCTCGTCTTGGGGCCAGAGCCACTCCATTCTCCTTTCGCCTCTCCCAATCTCCCTTCCCCTTGCCATCAATACTTGGAGCCGTAAGGCAATCAGTCAGTGGTGTTTATTGAGCGCTTACGAAAAAAAGTGCTTAACAAGTACCGTCATTATGTCCAGAGCACTGTCCGCAGCGCTTGGGAGAGTACAATAGGAGAGAATCAGCCAACACGTTTCCAGCCCATAACGAGTTTACTCAGTTTAGCTCTCTCCCCGCCACTGAACCACCCTCGTCTCCCACTCCCGACACTATCGCCAGCCTGCTCCCTGTGCTTCACTCTCGTCTCTCATCTTTTGTGGCCAACTTGTACTTCCCAAGCGCTTAGTACAGTGCTTTGCACACAGTAAGCGCTCAATAAATACGATTGATTGATTGATTGATCCTGTGGGCTACGTTTAATGAGTAAAGCCGGGTTCCTACGGTTCCCTTTTTCCCCCTCCTCTGCCCAGTCAGACACTTTTAACCTAGAGAAGAGGGTAATTATAACTATAATAACTCTCCCCCTCTGCCTTCCCCCTCCCCATCCCCCCGGCCTTACCTCCTTCCCCTCCCCACAGCACCTGTATATATGTTTGTACAGATTTATTACTCTATTTTATTTGTACATATTTATTCTATTTATTTTATTTTGTTAATGTGTTTTGTTTTGTTCTCTGTCTCCCCCTTCTAGACTGTGAGCCCACTGTTGGGTAGGGGCCGTCTCTATATGTTGCCAACTAGGACTTCCCAAGCGCTCAGTACAGTGCTCTGCGCACAGTAAGCGCTCAATAAATACAATTGAATGAATGAATGAATGTAATAATTGTACTTCCCAAGCGCTTAGTACAGTGCTCTGCACATAGTAAGCGCTCAATAAATACGATTGATGATGATGATGATAATAATTGTGGCATTTATGAAGTGCTTTCTATGTGCCAGGCACTGTGGTAGATACACGAGAACCAGATTGAACGCAGTCCCCGCCCCACCTGGAGTTCACGGTCTATGAAGGAGGAAGCAGATAGCATGGCTCAGTGGAAAGAGCCCGGGCTTTGGAGTCAGAGGTCATGGGTTCAAATCCCAGCTCTGCCAACTGTCAGCTGGGTGACTTTGGGCAAGTCCCTTCACTTCTCTGGGCCTCAGTTCCCTCATCTGTAAAATGGGGATTAAAACTGTGAGCCCCCCATGGGACAGCCTGATCACCTTGTAACCTCCCCAGCGCTTAGAACAGTGCTTTGCACATAGTAAGTGCTTAACAAATACCATCATCATCATCACACATAGTGAATCCCGATTTTAGATGAGGAAACTGAGGCCCAGAGAAGGAAAGTAAGTCACCTCAGATCACACAGCAGCATGGCTCAGTGGAAAGAGCCCGGGCTTTGGAGTCAGAGGTCGTGGGTTCAAATCCCGGCTCTGCCACTTGGCAGCTGTGTGACTTTGGGCAAGTCACTTCACTTCTCTGGGCTTCAGTTCCCTCATCTGTCAAATGGGGATGAAAACTGAGCCCCCTCCTTCCTCTCCCCTTCCTCCCCCTCTGCATCCCCGCCGCCTTACCTCCTTCCCTTCCCCACAGCACCTGTATATATGTATTTATGTTTGTACGGATTTATTACTCTATTTATTTATTTATTTTACTTGTACATATCTATTCTATTTATTTTATTTTGTTACTATGTTTTGTTCTCTGTCTCCCCCTTCTAGACTGTGAGCCCACTGTTGGGTAGGGACCGTCTCTGTGTGTCGCCAACTTGTACTTCCCGAGCTGTTAGTACAGTGCTCTGCACACAGTAAGTGCTCAATAAATACGATTGATTGATTGATTGATTGACTGTGAGCCCCCCCGTGGGACAAGAGGGCTGGGAGGAGGCCACAATGGCTTGGATGGCGATTTTCAGTAGGGTAGGGTTGTCTCCTTTGCCTCTGAGCAGTTTCCCCTTTCATCCTCTTCCCTCTGTCAGGTAGCTCTCTACTTTCCGATGCTTCCCTCACCCCAGCCTCCGTTGGTCTCCCCACGGTGGGAGTCGTTAGCCCACCTTTGTAGAATTTGGTCAGAAATGAGGCAGGGGACGGAAAGATTGGAAGTCAGGCTTCTGACAGGGAAACCGTGCCCTCCGGAGAGAGGGGGTGGACGAGGGAGTCTGGCATTTCCTCCGGGACCCGAGGGGTGGATCGCCTGCCCAGAGGCCGTGGAGAGGATGCTCTTCGGGCGAAGGCGTTTCTGAGTTTGTTTGGCGGGGGCGGGCCGGAGTAGCTGGGGGGTCTGCTTGGATCAGGTGTGCCCGAGGAGGAAAACGATGGCATGGGAGCAGAAGGGTTTGGGCGGTGGGACGGGGGGAGAATCCAGCTCCTGGGCCTCAGGCTGTCCCCCTGGACAAGGAGGGCAGTAAGCCCTAACCCCTGTCGGTCCCGTGGGTGCCAGGAGGAGCAGGGAGCTGGCAGTTGCAAGATGGAAGGTCCCAAGGAAGGAGCCATTGGGCTCAGCTGCTTCTTCTTCTTCTCCTTCTTCTTCTTCCTTCTTCCTTCTTTCTTCTTTCTTCTTCTTCTTCTCCTTCTCCTTCTCCTTCTCCTCCTCCTCCTCCTCCTCCTCCTCCTCCTTTCTTCTCTCAATAAATACGATTGATTGATTGATTCTCTTCAGAACACACTCACACACACACTCTCACACACACGCATGAAAGCACATAGGCCCACATGCACACATGCATGCAACTTCACAGGTGCACACATGCTTATATACATCCATTCAATCGTATTTATTGAGTGCTTCAGGACCGTGGCAGCGGCTAGTCTCTAAGTTCCTCAGGGGCAGGGATCGTGTCTACCGATCCTCCTGTAATGTCCTCTCTCTGGAGCTTAGTACAGTGCACCCAGGAAGCACTCAATCAATACCACCGATGGATTGATCCGTTCAGTGGAAAGAGCCCGGGCTTGGGAGTCAGGGGTCGAGGGTTTTAATCCACTGTAGAGCACTGTACTAAGCGCTTGGGAAGTACAAGTTGGCAACATACAGAGACGGTCCCTACCCAACAGCGGGCTCACGGTCTAGAAACAGTCTAGAAACAGACACAGACACGTACAAGCTCCTATGAATAGCCAGGTAGCCCCTCCTCCCCTGCCTGCTTGAGGAAACTGAGGCCCAGAGAGGGTCTGTGGCTTGCTCGCAGGCCTGTGTGGCACTTGTGAATAATAATGAGCCCAATGTTGGGTAGGGACTGTCTCTATATGTTGCCAATTTGTACTTCCCAAGCGCTTAGTACAGTGCTCTGCACATAGCAAGCGCTCAATAAATACGATTGATGATGATTTGTAAAGCGCTGACTATGTGCGAAGCACTGTTCTAAGTGCTGGGGGGGATACAAGGTGATCAGGTTGTCCCACGTGGGGCTCACAGTCTTCACCCCCATTTTACAGATGAGGGAACTGAGGGCAGAGAAGTGAAGTGACTTGCCCGAAGCCACACAGCCGACGAGCGGCGGAGCCGGGATTAGAACCCCAAGCCCGGGCTCTTTCCGCTGGACGGATCAATCCATCCAGTGCTTCCTGGGTGCAGAGCACTGTACTAAGCTCCAGAGAGAGGACATTACAAGAGGATCGGTAGACGCGATCCCTGCCCTCGAGGAATTTAAAGATTAGCCGCCGCCACGCTCCTGAAGTTTTGCGTCAGGCTACCCTCCGGACAGTCAGCGGGTGGTCACGGGTGGAGGGTGTGCTCTGGCCGCTCCGGGATGACCCCGGAACCGGGCACGCGGATCGGTTGGCAAAGCCTCGTATCTTCAGCCTGCTGGAGCTGCAGACTTGGGGCCTGCTGGCTGGCGGGAGAGGAGAGAGATGCAAAGTGATCTGGCCCGGCTTCTGGGGGCTCCGGCCTGCCAGCTAGGGAGCCAGGGAGCCAGCGGCTGGGAATGGGAAAGGGGGGAAAGAGAGCCAGCCAAAGGGCTGGGACCATTCATGGCTTCTGTCGTCACCGGGGACCGGGAAGGGATCCTGCGGGGAAGCAGCGCTTCCAAGAACGAGGTGATTCCCGGACACGGGTAACCTTGTCCCATCGCTCCCCCGGGATACCTACTAATAATTGCTGTTGTCGTCTTATGCTGTCGCGTCGTGTCCGACCCATAGCGACGCCATAATAATAGTGTTGGCATTTGTTAAGCGCTTCCTATGTGCAAAGCACTGTTCTAAGAGCTTGGGGGGATATAAAGTGATCAGGTTGTCCCACGTGGGGCTCACAGTCTTAATCCCCATTTTACAGATGAGGTAACTGAGGCTCAGAGAAGTGAAGTGACTTGCCCAAGGTCGCACAGCAGACATGTGGCGGTGCCGGGATTCGAACCCATGACCTCTGACTCCAAAGCCCGGGCTCTTTCCACTGAGCCACGCTGCTTCTCTAGACACATCTCTCCCAGAATGCCCCACTTGCATCCGCAATCATTCCGGTAGCCTATCCATTGAGTTTTCCTGGTAAAGATACGGAAGTGATTTACCACTGCCTCCTTCCGCGCAGTAATCCCGGCTCCGCCACGTCTGCTGTGTGACCTTGGGAAAGCCGCTTAACTTCTCTGAGCCTCATCATCATCATCATCAATCGTATTTATTGAGCACTTACTGTGTGCAGAGCACTGTACTAAGAGCTTGGGAAGTACAAATTTTCAACACATAGAGACAGTCCCTGCCCAACAGTGGGCTCACAGTCTCAGTTACCTCGTCTGTAAAATGGGGAGGAAGACTGTGAGCCCCAAGTGGGACAACCCGATCACCGTGCTTCGCTCATAGTAAGTGCTTAACAAATGCTGTCATTATTATTATTATTATTATTATTAAACGAGGCTGCCCTTGACTTTCCCCCGGGCCACTGCTGCCTGGAGAGCCCAGGATGGGGGAATTTCTTTGGGGAAAGGCTCAGAAACCTGCCAGTCCCTCCTGCTGCACTGGCTGAAAGGCAGGCAGATTGGCCCAAATCCCAGGGCCTCAGTTGACCAGCCTGGAGCCGCCCAGGGTGCCCACTTTGGGGCCTTGGCGTCCTGTGCCCAAAAAGCCCCTCGGATGATCGGAGAGGTCAGACAGACGCTCGGACCTTCGGCCTCCGGGAGAGAGTCAAAGGGGAAGGGCCGGTTGGGTGGGGGGAGCGGAGCTGTGGGGCCCCACGCAGCCATCTGAGGATTTTGTTGGGATGCGGGATACTTAGGGAAGAAGCCGGCTCTGTGGTCTGCATCCCCTCCACCCCGCTACTCCGCGACCCTACCAGCTGTGCCCGGTGTGCGCGGCCCTGCGGGGAGTCCCCTGGGATGGAGCGGGCAGAGGAAGCCCACCCCAGCCCCGCGACCCGGCGGGAGGGGTGTGTGGGTTTCTGTGGGGGCGCGACAGATGGTGGCAGGCTGGGGAGGAGGAGTCTTGAGCATCCATCTGGTGAGGAGCCACGAAGCTGGTGCGGGGGACGGCGGTGGCTCCGGGGAGAGGGCGTTCATCTCCCCGGGCGCCCCCGTCGCCATCCCCGCTCTCTGGACCGGGGAAGGGGTCCCGGAGCCCCACAGCCCTGGACATCACTGGCAGCAGGAGACTGCTCGTGCCTGTGAGGAGGCTGGATACGTTTCAGAGCCATCAACCCATCAATCGGTGGCATTTACCGAGCGCTTCCTGGGTGCAGAGAGTTGTACTCTGAGCTCGGGAAATGACAGCAGAGCAGAGGTTTGCAGGCCAGCGGGAAGCGATGTTGGTGCAGCCTCAGATTTTGCCATTTTCCTCCAACCCCAGGGCTGCTGGGTTGTCAGGGGACCTTGGGGGGACTACGGGAGTCGGGGGCCCGTAACTCCAACCTGCCACCCCATTACGGGCAGTGTTAGGAGGGTCTGGGGCTCTGAGGGGGGACCGTTCAGACACCCCTACGGATGCATGGATTTCTCGCCTCCGCTCTGGGGCGGGGGCTCACGGCCTAGCAAGAGCAGCCAGGGAGCTAACAAAGTCCCAAAACCTTCGTGATGAAGGCATCCTCCTTCCTCCTCAGCAGCCCGGCCCCTGCCCGCCTGCTATTGTGTGTGTGCGTGCATTTGTGTGTATGCATGGCTTCCCTGCTGTGGGGACTACTGTGGCAGGCTCTGGACACCACAGGTCCTGGCTAGGACTGGAGCAGATGGGCAGGGCGAAGGGGGTCCTGAGCCCATGTCAGGCCCCTTCCTCATCTGCTCTCTCCTTCCGGATGGGGGATTCTTTTCGATCCTTCTTGGGGCCCTGCTGACCCAGGGTCCAAGAGGGGTGGAGTGTGGCAGCAGCCTTCCAGATAATAATAATAATAATGATGGTATTTGCTAAGCGCTTACTATGTGCAAAACACCGTTCTAAGCGCTGGGGGGGGGGGGGGATACAAGGTGATCAGGTTGCCCCACGTGGGGCTCACAGTCTTAATCCCCATTTCACAGATGAGGGAACTGAGGCCCAGAGAAGTGGACTTGCCCAAAGTCATACAGCTGACAATTGGCGGAGCTGGGATTTGAACCCATGACCTCTGACTCCAAAACCTGTGCTCTTTCCACTGAACCACGCTCCGGGGGTGGGCACAGATGGCGGTTCGTCACCTTTGCTGGCTGGCAATTCACAGATGCAGGATTTTTCTTTTTAATGGTATTTGTTAAGCGCTTACTATATGCCAGGCACCGTTCTAAATGCTGGGGTTGGACACAGTCCATGTCCCACTTGGGGCTCACATTCTTAACCCCCGTTTTACAGATGAGGTAACTGAGGCACAGAGAAGTAAGGTCACACATAGACAAGTGGCAGAGCCGGGATTAGAAGCCAAGTCCCTCTGACCCCCAGGCCTGTTCTCTATCCACTAGGCCATGCTGCTTCACCAAAACAATCATTTTCCTGTATTACCCCAGTTACATAACAAAATGTCATGGCATCAGATAGAAGCTCTTCCAGGAATGCCCAGAATCCAGTCCCCTCCTGATCTCCGTGTGAATCCCCTTCCCCACTCCCTGAGAATGCGGTTGTTGTGTCCGAGGTCCGTGAGGGGCAGGGCAAGCCCAAGCCCATATGGGATGTTCACGGTGGGCTCTTTGCCAGGTCGAGGCATTGTGGAGTGGACCTTCATCACCCGGGCTGTCTTCACTGACCGGGCCACGAGCCTCCAGCCTGTCTGTGGACAGCTGAGGATGGATCGATGTAGGCAAACTTTCCGGGCGAAGTTCCTGAAATGCCTGTTCCCCAAGGACTTGAGGGAGATCGCGAAATAATGGGGAAGGGGATGGTGATGATGATGGCGGGGATGATGTTGGTGATTGTGGAAGTGCTGTGCACATAGTAAGCACTTAAGAAATGCCATCGTTATTATTATTAAATGGTGGCTACGATGGTGGTGATGGCGGAGATGATGACCGTGGTTGTAATGGTGAAGGCAATGACGACGGTGGTGATTGTGGAGGCGATTGCCGCGGTGGAGATGTTGACAATGGGGGTGATGGTGGAGATGGAAATGGTGATAATAATAATAATGTTGGTATTTGTTAAGTACTTACTATGTGCCAAGCACTGTTCCAAGCGCTGGGGGGGATACAAGGTAATCAAGATTGTCCCACGTGGGGCTCACAGTCTTCATCCCCATTTTACAGATGAGGTGACTGGGGCACAGAGAAGTTAAGTGACTTGCCCAAAGTCCCACAGCTGACAAAGTGGAGGAGCTGGGATTTGAACCCATGATCATTTTTGAACCCACGATGATAATGGTGAGAGTGATGGTGGAGGTGATGACTGTGGTGAAGATGGAGGTGATGCCGCTGTGGTGGTCACGGTGGAGGTGATGCTACAGTGATGGTGATCGTGAAGGTGATGGGGTTGATGATCGCTCTGATCACGGTGGAGGTGAGGGTTACGATGGCAGAAACGAGGATGAAGGCAGTAAAGTTGGGGGTAGTGATGCGGTTATGATGGTGGGGATGGAAATGATGATGATAATGGTGATAGTGATGGTGGAGGAGACGACTGTGGTGAAGATGGAGGTGGTGCCACTATGGTGGTCATGGTGGAGGTGACGCTACAGTGATGGTGATCGTGAAGGTGATGCCACGATGGCGGTGATGGGGTTGATGACAGCTCTGATAAGGGGGTTACGAAGCCAGTAATGATGATGAAGGCGGTGAAGTTGGGGGTAGTGATGTGGTTATGATGGTGGAGATGGAAATGGTGATTGATAATGGTGATAGTGATGGTGGAGGTGATGACTGTGGTGAAGATGGAAGTGATGCTACTGTGGTCGTCATGGTGGAGGTGATGCTGCTCGTGAAGGTGATCCTATGATGGCAGCGATGGTGTTGATGATCGCTCTGATAACAGTGGAGGTGATGGTCACTATGGCAGTAATTCATTCAATCAGATTTATTGAGCGCTTACTGTGTGCAGAACACTGTACTAAGTACTTGGAAAGTACAATGTTTTCTGATTAAAAAGTTAACATAAGGGCTTCTCTTACCATTATATAAGAATGACAATACTGTGGGGTTTAACAGTAGTGATAATCTTATTTACATTCACACAGCTATCTTCTGTTTGCAAATAGATTTGTAATCTTCCCAGACATTTCTGTCTACAGTACAAGTAATGAGGATGAAGGCAGTAAAGTTGGGGGTAGTGGTGCGGTTATGATGGTGGAGATGGAAATGACGATGATCAATCAATCAATCGTATTTATTGAGCGCTTACTGTGTACAGAGCAGTGTACTCAGCGCTTGGGAAGTACAAGTTGGCAACATATAGAGACGGTCCCTACCCAACAGTGGGCTCACAGTCTAGAAGGGGCTCAGACGATGAAAATGGTGAAATAGTGATGGTGGAGGTGATCCAGGTGGTTTCTGGCGAAGATGATGATGATGAGGAGGATGATGATTTCACTTGTCGACATGTTTCGTATTGTTGTTTGTTTCCCCCTTCTAGACTGTGAGCCCGTTGTCAGGTAGGGACCGTCTCCAGATGTTGCCGACTTGTACTTCCGAAGCGCTTAGTACCAGTGCTCTGCACGCAGTAAGCGCTCAATAAATACGGCTGATTGAATGAATGAATGATGACGGCTGTAATGAGGCTGACAATAGAGAAGATGAATGCCAGATTGGAGGGAGCCTTGTAACCTCCCCAGCACTTTAGTACAGTGCTTTGCACATAGTAAGCGCTTAATAAATGCCATCGTTATTATTATTATTATTATTACCAGGCATCCATTTCTTTTAAAATCTTTTGCTTGAGAGGGCACTCACGAGGAGGGTTAGGAGACCCAATATCCATCACTGTCACCGTGAACAATCCGATTGCCATATCGTGGGAAGGGAGGTGATAGAATAGAAGTGGTGTCCACTGTGAGGAAGGGTCTCTATCATTTGGTGCAGTCTGTGGCCATGACCCCTCCGCACTGTCCAGCGGAGCAGGCAGCTGCCAGTCCTGGGGTGTGGACAGAATGGAAAAGGTGGCTCAGAAGGTCTCAGAAGAAGATTTGAAGGGCCCAAGGGCAGGGATCCCCGTTTCCCGTCTCTGGCTGAGGTGGCCGTCCAGGTCTGCGGAGACAGGATCTTCCAACCCATTTCTTTTTGGAGTTCTAAAGAGGAGAGGTACTGGCGGGGGAGCAGGAGGGCTTTGAAAACGGACGGTCTCCGCGTCTCTCAGTTGTATTTCCTTTCCCCATTTAGAGCCCTAATTCTTTCCCTGTGCTTCCCAGGGGCCAGCCTTGTCCAAAGGCTGGACTTTTCACTGATAATAATAGTAATGATAATAGTATTTGTTAAGTGCTCACTGTGTGCCAGACACTGTACTGCGCTCTGGGACAGATACAAGGTAATCAGGTTGGTCAGTTTCTGTCCCACATAATAATAATGATGGCATTTATTAAACATTTACTATGTGCAAAGCACCGTTCTAAGAGCTGGGGCGGTTACCAGGTGATCAGGTTGTCCCACGGGGGGCTCACAGTCTTCATCCCCATTTTCCAGATGAGGTAGCTGAGGCCCAGAGAAGTGAAGTGACTTACCCCAAGTCACACAGCTGACAATTGGCGGAGCCGGGATTTGAACCCACGACCTCTGACTCCAGAGCCCGGGCTCCTTCCACTGAGCCACGCTGCTTCTCACAGGCTAAGTCGATGCTTAGAAGAGTTGTAAACTGGCCTTGGCCGTAGGGGAGGGAATGGCGAGGACAGGCGGGACAGGGAGGAAGGAGAAAGAGAGGCCTTCGGGGTTGGGGGAAAAGGAGGGCGTTTGAAGAATAATAATCACGATCGTATTTGGTAAGGGCTTACTACATGCCAAGCACTGTGTTAAGCACTGGCGGAGATCCAACGCAATCAGATCATCATCATCATCATCATCAATCATATTTATTGAGTGCTTACTGTGTGCAGAGCACTGTACTAAGCGCTTGGGAAGTACAAGTTGGCAACATATAGAGACAGTCCCTACCCAACAGTGGGCTCACAGTCTCAAAGGGGGAGAAAGAGAACAAAACCAAACATACTAACAAAATAAAATAAATAGAATAGATATGTACAAGTAAAATAAATAAATAAATAGAGTAATAAATATGTACAAACATATATACATATATACAGGTGCTGTGGGGAAGGGAAGGAGGTAAGACGGGGGGATGGAGAGGGGGACGAGGGGGAGAGGAAGGAAGGGGATCAGTCTGGGAAGGCCTCCTGGAGGAGGTGAGCTCTCATTAGGGCCTTGAAGGGAGGAAGAGAGCGAGCTTGGCGGATGTGCGGAGGGAGGGCATTCCAGGCCTGGGGGATGACGTGGGCCGAGGGTCGACGGCGGGACGGGAGAGAACAAGGCCCGGTGAGGAGATTAGGGGCAGAGGAGCGGAGGGTGCGGGCTGGGCCGGAGAAGGAGAGAGGGGAGATGAGGGAGGAGGGGGCGAGGGGATGGACAGCCTGGAAGCCCAGGGTGAGGAGTTTCTGCGTGAAGATCAGTCACAGTATGATTCCAGAGGCTACTGAGGAAATGGCCCGCTAAGTAGCCCCACACTTCCCACTCCTGGTGTGGCGTATAGGTCCTTCTCTCTCCCCATCAAGGCTGGAGAAGGGGAAGAAGAGGGTTTGGAGGGGGAGGGAGGGAAAGTGGAAGAGCCTCATAGGAGGAGGCACGGGGGGGCCTGGCCATTGTAAAAGCAGATCGAGGCAGGCTGCTGAGACCTATTCTTTCTAGGCCGGACTGTCCTAGTCTGGTCCTCAGTCCCGCCTGCAGTCTGGCCCCAGAGGTTCATTCATTCATTCGTTCGATCGTATTTATTGAGCGCTTACTGTGTGCAGAGCACTGTACTATGCGCTTGGGAAGTCCAAGTTGGCAACCTATAGAGACGGTCCCTACCCAACAGTGGGCTCACAGTCTAGGCTAGGGAGCCAAGCTCACCGGCTAGGGTGACCTTCCCCGGCCAGGATGGGAGTCAGGATGCCTCTGCCCCCAATCTGCTCAGGATCTGACTAGTCAAGCATTTACTATGTCATGACTACTACTACTACTACTGTCATGACTACTACTACTTGTCATGACTAGTCATGACAAGAGAAGCAGCGTGGCTCAGTGGAAATAGCCCAGGCTTGGGAGCCAGAGGTCATGGGTTCTAATCCCAGCTCTGCCATATGTCTGCTGCGTGACCTTGGGCAAGTCACTTAACTTCTCTGAGCCTCAGTTCCCTCATCTGGAAAATGGGGATTAAGACTGTGAGCCCCCTGTGGGACAACCTGATCACCTATTCTATTTATTTTATTTTGTTAATATGTTTTGTTTTGTTCTGGGCCTCCCCCTTCTAGACTGTGAGATCACTGTCGGGTAGGGACTGTCTCTATATGTTGCCAACTTGTGCTTCCCAAGCGCTTAGTACAGTGCTCTGCACACAGTAAGCGCTCAATAAATACGATTGAATGAATGAATGAATCACCTTGTATCCCCCCCCAGCACTTAGAACAGTGCTTTGCACATAGTAAGCGCTTAACAAATCCCATCATTATTATTAAGTCACTCAGGACTGGGAACCCAGCCTGCCCATCTGCGGGATGGGCAGCCTAGACCCGAGCTTGGATCCTCGGGGGCATCAGGATAACCTTGGCAGAAGCAGGTTGAAGGAGCGTGGCCAGGTAGAAACAACCTGGGCCTACACAGGGCTCAGATCTAAGCAGGAGGGAGAACAGGAATCTCCATTTTAAAGATGAGGAACCTGAGGCTCAAAGAAGTTAAGTGACCTGCCCTAGATCACACAGCAGGCAAGGGACAGTGTCGGGAATGAAATCCAGGTTCTCTGATTCCCAGGCCCAGGCTGTTTCTACCTGGCCACGCTCCTTCAGCCTGAATCAGAGAACCTGGATTTCATTCCCGACACTGTCCCTTGCCTGCTGTGTGACCTAGGGCAGGTCACTTAACTTCTTTGAGCCTCAGGTTCCTCATCTTTAAAATGGATATTCCTGTTCTCCCTCCTGCTTAAATCTGAGCCCTATGTGGGACCGGGACTGATTATCTGGAATCTGCCCCAGCGCTAAATTCAGTGCTTGGCACATAGTAAATGCTTGACCATTACTACTACTCCTTATTATTATTGTTAATATTATTCATTCATTCATACAATTGTACTTATTGAGCTCTTACTGTGTGCAGAGCACTGTACTAAGCGCTTGGGAAGTACAAGTCGGCAACATAGAGAGACGATCCCTACCCGACAGTGGGCTCACAGTCTAGATGGGGGAGACAGACAACAAAACAAAGCATGTTCACTTCTCTGTTCCTCAGTTACCTCATCTGTAAAATGGGGAAAAGGACTGTGATCCCTAAGCAGGACAGGGACTGTGTCCAACCCAATTTGCTTGTATCCACTCAGCGCTTAGTATAGTGCCTGGAAAACAGGTTCTGTTCTCTACCCAGGGAACTTCACAGCATCATCATTCTCTCTTAACCAGAGAGCTCTTATAATAATAATAATAATGGCATTTATTAATCACTTACTATGATTAATGGCTCAGTGGAAAGAGCACGTGGCTCAGTGGCTATGGAGTCAGAGGTCACGGGTTCAAATAATAATAATAATAATAATTTTGGTATTTGCTAAGGACTTACTATGTGCAAAGCACTGTTCTGAGCGCTGGGGAGATTACCAGGTGATCAGGTTGTCCCATGTGGGGCTCACAGTCTTAATCCCCATTTTACAGATAAGGGAACTGAGGCACAGAGAAATACAGTGACTTACCCAAAATCACACAGCTGATGTGGCGGAGCTTGGATTTGGGCAAGTAGCGTGGCTCAGTGGAAAGAGCCCGGGCTTTGGAGGCAGAGGTCATGGGTTCAAATCCCGCCTCCGCTGCTTGTCAGCTATGTGATTTTGGGCAAGTCACTTCACTTCTCTGTGCCTCAGTTCCCTCACCTGTAAAATGGGGATTAAGATTGTGAGCCCCACGTGGGACACCCTGATCACCTTGTATCCTCCCCAGCGCTTAGAACAGTGCTTTGCACATAGTAAGCGCTTAACAAATACCAAAATTATTATTATTATTATTATTTGAACCCATGACCTCTGACTCCAAAGCCACTGAGCCACGTGCTCTTTCCACTGAGCCACGCTGCTTCTCAGGACCTTCCGGAGGTCCTGGGCAGTATTAAAGAAAAATGAAACTTTGTGGAGCTTTAATACTACGCATTTACGATAAATCTCCGACCATAGATGGCACGCTCAGCTCTGTGCTCTGCACACCATCGGCGCGCAATAGATGCCATCGATCGATAACCCGAAAAGGGCGGCCAGCTTTTCCAGCCTACTCCCGTCAACTTGGGAATTCCTCGTAACAGCTGACGGCAGGGCCCGGGCTTGGGAGTCCGAAGGACCTGGGTTCTAATCCCGGCTCCGCCACCTGTCTGCTCTGTGATCTTACTTACTACTTATTACTGTTTTTATTATTCTGGATCAGGGCCCTTTGAGTCCAAGCTCAGCAGAACTGGAAGGGGGGAGGCCTCCAGCTGGGCCGAGCACAGGCAGCTGGAGGAGGTGGGCTAGCCGGTCTATGGTCCATCCCGAGGGAGCGGAATTCCAGGCCTTCCAGAGTGGCTCTCCGCCCCCCCAATCCTTCTCCACCACCACTCCTTTCCCCCGTCCCATCCCCTGCACCCCCACATCCCCGCCCCCGTCCTGCCCTTTGCAAGCTGGGGCGCGGATGCAGTTATGTAAAGCCCGGCTGACCTAGTTGAGACTCTTTTGTAACCAGCCCAGCTGCTGCCTGCAGTTCCGGAGCTGCGGCTCGCCGGGCTCAGGCGGGGTCTAATAATAATAATGATGGCATCTATTGAGCGCTTACTATGTGCAAAGCACCCTTCTAAGCGCTGGGGAGGTGACAAGGTGATGAGGTTGGCCCACGGGGGGCTCACAGTCTTAATCCCCGTTTTCCAGATGAGGTCACTGAGGCACGGAGAAGTGAGGTGACTTGTCCAAAGTCACCCAGCTGACAATTAATAATAATAATAATAATATTGGCATTTATTAAGTGCTTACTATGTGAAAAGCCCTGTTCTATGTGCTGGGGAGGTGACAAGGTGATGAGGTTGTCCCACGGGGGGCTCACAGTCTTAATCCCCGTTTTCCGGATGAGGTCACTGAAGCACGGAGAAGTGAAGTGACGTGTCCAAAGTCACCCAGCTGACAATTAATAATAATAATAATAATATTGGCATTTATTAAGTGCTTACTATGTGAAAAGCACTGTTCTAAGCGCTGGGGAGGTGACAAGGTCTCTATATGTTGCCAACTTGTACTTCCCAAGCACTTGGTACAGTGCTCTGCACACAGTAAGCGCTGAATAAATACGATTGATGATGATGATGATGATGAGGTTGTCCCGCGGGGGGCTCACAGTCTTAATCCCCGTTTTCCAGATGAGGTCACTGAGGCACGGAGAAGTGAAGTGACTTGTCCAAAGTCACCCAGTTGACAATTGGCGGAGCTGGGATTTGAACCCCTGACCTCTGACTCCAAAGCCCGGGCTCTTTTCATTGAGCCATGCTCCTTCTCTATCCAGCCCCGCTTCCACTCTCTCCATTCACTTTGGGCTGCAGGTTTTGGCCGCCACCATCGCTGGTCCCCGGGACAGCCCAATCCCCTGCCGCCCAGTATAACCCCCTGTAGTCCAATGTGGAGCGTAGTGGCCTCCCCGCACTGCGGTCCGGTTCACCCCCTTGGGTCTCGGCGTGACCTCCAGTGGCCCAGGAGGCTGGGCCTGGACCCTCGGGACCTCTGGACTTCAGGGGTCAGGGGGAAGGGGATGGGGTCAGCTCCAGTGTCTGAGGGAGCGATAGGGTGCAGGACACAGGGAAAATGGCTGGAAATAGGCCAGAGGAGGTGGGATTTCTCTGCCCGGAGCAGCAAAGGTTGAGGAAAAGCTTCCTGTAGATTATCCCAGCCTCCAAGGAGTGGGTGGGTCAGTATAGGACCAACGGGAGCGAGGACGTGGGCAGGGGCTTCCATTTCAGTGGAGACCACAGGACAGCCCGCGTGTCCCCTGGCAAACTTTCCCGAGCTAGCTTTCTTCCCTGTCTGTCCCTGGGAGCCCTCAGGACCTGGCCTGGCCTCAGTTCCCACCTCTGAAGAATGGCCAATCAGTCAATCAATCAATCATATTTATTGAGCATTTACTGAGTGTAGTGCGCTGTAGTAAGCGCTTGGGAGAGTACAACAACACAGCTATATAACCGACACACGCCTTGCCCAGAGCAAGCTTGCAGTCTAGAGGGGGAGACAGACATTAACATAAATAAATTAAGAATTCGTACTTAAGTGCTGTGGCAGGGTCATGAATGAAAGGAGCAAGTTGGGGTGACGCAGAAGGAAGCGGGAGGAGACGGAATGGGGGCTTAGTCAGGGCAGACCTCTTGGAGGAAATGTGCCTTCCATAAGGCTTTGAAGGGGAGAGTGTTTTTCGGTTATGAAAAGGGAGCGCGTTCCGGGCCAGAGGCGGGACGTAGATGAGATAGATGAGATGCGGATATATGAATAGGTTGCCATTAGAGGAGCAAATTGTGCAGGCTGGGTTGTAGTAGAAAAGTAGCGAGGTAATATAGGAGGGGGCAAGATGATTATTTTAAAGGCCACAAACCTTGCCCACTCACCAGATTTTGGGAGTCTTTCAGGAGGTAGGGAGGGGCTGTTGAGAGGTTCTAGGGACTGGTCAGGGCTGGGGTTAGAGTTTCTAGGTTGTTTTGGGGTCATCTTCTCTCCTGTTTTTTCCCTGGCTGAAAACTGACCTGTACTGTGCTGGGTTTCTTTACAGCTGAACCCGGGCTGGTTGAATCTGCATCACCCAGCCCTTCGTTAGCAACTGGGTTCTCCATCCGGAACCCTCCCTTCCCTCGCCCCTTGACGTGGCCGCCCCGGCCCAGCCTAGGCAGTTCTTTAGGGTATTTATTCAGCGCTTACTCTGCTCCAAGCACTGTGCTGGGCATAGAGGTAGATACCAAGGAATCAGATTAGATGGAGAGTTTGTCCTACACAGTGCTCACAGTTTGGGAGGATAAGGAGGGGAAACTGCGATATCAAGGGGGTGAGTGGCTTGCCTCAGATTGCATAGTAATAATAATGATGGCATTTATTAAGTGCTTACTATGTGCAAAGCACTGTTCTAAGCAGTGGGGAGGTTACAAGGTGATCAGGTTGTCCCACAGGGGCCTCACAGTCTTCATCCCCATTTTACAAATGAGGGAACTGAAGCCCAGGGAAGTGAAGTGACATGCCCAAAGTCACACAGCTGACAGTTGGCGGAACCGTGATTTGAACCCATGATTTCTGACTCCAAAGCCCGGGCTCTTTCCACTGAGCCACGCTGCTTCTCGTGGCCACCGCCCAAGCTGGGATTAAGTAAGGACAATGACAATTAGAGTGGTATCGGTTAAGCGCTTACTATGTGACAAGCGTTGTGGTTGGCCCAGTGATAGGTACAAGATAATCAGATCGGACACTGTCCCTACCCAACACAGAGCTCATAATCTAAGGGTGCCAAGCACCATACTAAGCACTGGGGCAAATATAGGATAATCAGGTTGGACACAGTCCCTGTCATTCATTCATTCATTCAATCGTATTGAGCGCTTACTGTGTGCAGAGCACTGTACTAAGCGCTTGGGAAGCACAAGTTGGCAATCAATCAATCAATCATATTTATTGAACGCTTACTGTGTGCAGAGCACTGTACTAAGTGCTTGGGAAGTACAAGTTGGCAACATATAGAGACGGTCCTTACCCAACAGTGGGCTCACAGTCTAGAAGGGGGAGACAGAACAAAACAAAACATATTAACAAAATAAAACAAATAGAATATGTACAAGTAAAATAGAGCCATTCATTCATTCATTCAATCGTATTTATTGAGCACTTACTGTGTGCAGAGCACTGTACTAAGCGCTCGGGAAGTCCAAGTTGGCAACATATAGAGATGGTCCCTACCCAACAGTGGGCTCACAGCCTAGAAGGGGAAGACAGAGAACAAAACATATTAACAGAATAAAATAAATAGAATAAATATGTACAAGTAAAATAGAGTAATAAATCTGTACAAACATATATACATATATATACAGGTGCTGTGGGGAAGGGAAGGAGGGGGCTCAGTCTGGGTCGATCAGGCGTCGCAGGGAGAAAGCTCCCCGCGACTCCCGTTCCCTCGGTGCGGCCCGTGGACTCGCCGGACTCACTAGCTAAGGGAACAGAAAGTAGGTGTAGAATTCCCATTTTCCAAATCAGGACACTGAGGCTGTGGAGTTCCCTCACCCAGGGGCCCGGAGAAACTGTCTTGCCTGGGAGGCAGGAGGATGGACGGAATGACGCCCTTCCAGCAGGAGAGCTTGGAGGCGTGGAGGAGATCGTACCTGATCTCCCAGGTAGTTAAGGTGTACTTTGCCAGATTCCTGACATCTCTGTTATGAACAGAGGGTGAGGGGATGGGGGGTAAAGGCAAGAAGTGCGTTCTCGAAGCCCTGTGTTAATGGAGAGGATTTTTGCGTGGATATTCTAGTGCGTCGGATAACAGACATTGCGGGAGTTGGTTGGTAGGGGTGAGGCAGCAGAGGAAAGCCTGCCCAGGAGCTGGTTTGGAAGACAGCAACTTGACCTTGGTGGTAAGATCCCGGGCCCGGAGGTCAGAAGACCTGGGTGCGAATCCTCACCCCATCACCTGCCGGCCCTGTGACCCTGGGCAAGTCACTCAGTTCTGGGTGTCTCAGTTTCCCCGGGCCTGGAATGCCCTCCCTCTGCCCATCCGCCAAGCTAGCTCTCTTCCTCCCTTCAAGGCCCTACTGAGAGCTCACCTCCTCCAAGAGGCCTTCCCAGACTGAGCCCCTCCCTTCCTCTCCCCCTCGTCCCCCTCTCCATCCCCCGCATCTTACCTCCTTCCTTCCCTTCCCCACAGCACCTGTATATATGTATATATGTTCGTACATATTTATTACTCTATTTATTTATTTATTTTACTTGTACATATCTATTCTATTTATTTTATTTTGTTAGTATGTTTGGTTTTGTTCTCTGTCTCGCCCTTTTAGACTGTGAGCCCACTGTTGGGTAGGGACTGTCTCTATATGTTGCCAACTTGTACTTCCCAAGCGCTTAGTACAGTGCTCTGCACATAGTAAGCGCTCAATTAATACGATTGATTGATTGATTGATTTCCTCATCTGTAATATGGGGATTCCATACTTTTCTGCCTCTCCCTTCGATTGTGAGGACCTTGTGGGACAGGGATTGTGTTCAACCTGTTTACCTTGTCTCTCCCCCAGGCACTTGGCGCATAGGAAGCGCTTAAAAAATACCAGGATTCTTATGATTGCCAGGAGGAATGAGGAGCGTGGCTCAGTGGAAAGAACACAGGCTTTGGAGTCAGAGGTCATGGGTTCAAATCCCGGCTCCGCCACGTAACTGCGTGACTTTGGGCAAATCACTTAACTTCTGTGTACCTCAGTTCCCCCATCTGAAAAATGGGGATTAAGACTGTGAGCCCCCTGTGGGACAACCTCATCACCTTGTGACCTCCCCAGCGCTTAGAACCATGCTTTGCACAAAGTAAGCGCTTAATAAATGCTATAAAAAACACACTAGGTGGCAAAGCATTGAGGTTGAGAAGCAGTGTGGCTCAGTAGAAAAGGGCACGGGCTTTGGAGTCAGAGGTCATGGGTTCAAATCCCACTCCATCAATTGCCAGCTGTGTGACTTTGGGCAAGTCACTTCACTTCTCTGGGCCTCAGTTCCCTCATCTGGAAAATGGGGATTAAGACCGTGAGCCCCCCGTGGGTCAACCTGGTCACCTTGTAACCTCCCCAGCGCTTGGAACAGTTCTTTGCACATAGTAAGCGCTTAATAAATGTCATAATTATTTTTATTATGAGGTCCGGTTAATAGTCCTCACGCAGACCCCTTGGGACAGGTGAAATCTGAAAGCCCCCCAGCCCCGGTGACCCTTGGTGCCAGGGCGCTGGGTGTGTGGGGCCCAAAACCAAACTAGGATGGCGTTTGCCTAGCCGGGCAGGGCAGAGGAAGGTTCCGGCATGCTTGGGCCTGCTGGGGTCGTGCGTGCCCGTGCAGAAGTGTGGCACCCGGTGCAGTTGCTCCCTTGGCATGGACCTGGGCGAAGCACAAGGCTGCACGTCTCTTCACCGTGTGCCTGGCACCGTAGCTGATACGTGCTCCTGGCTCTGGAGATAATGGATTGGAGCTGGGTGGGGCCACGGGGCCCGGAGGCTAGAGCCCGGGCCGGTTACAGCGCGATCGAAGGCCCTGGCGAGGGCCGTGCCAAATCCCTCCGGAGGTGGGGTGAAGCGGTCAGCTTTCCGGGCTTTCCGGGGTTAGCGTTTCCCTTGGGAACATGCAAGGTTTGGCGCTGTCAATAGCCGGGGGGCTTTGGGGAATAGTGGTGTGGTTGAGACCTGATGCCCATCCAGCCAGTTCCGGCATTCCGGGCCTAGATGGGCACTCTGCCTGACAGGCAATTCGCGTCCCTGGGACCCAGGGTCTCCGGGTAGGAATGCCCAGCTCCCATCACCTGGTACCACCCACTGGGGTATTTACCAAGGGCCAAACACTGTACTGAATGCTTGGGAGAGGACAGCAGAAGTGAAGTACTTCTCCCCTGCCCTCAAGGAGCCTTACAATCTAATGGGGGACCCAGACAGAGATAGTTTACAGAGCGTGGGAGCGGGAGAGGAGCAACACGGAGAGAACCAGTAGAGCAGCTAGATCCAGGTGAAGGAGGTGAACCAACAGTTGGAGATACAAATACAAAATAGACAAGTGCCTGAGGATAAGGATATGACCAGAGGGGTAGGAATGAAAGAGATAAGGGCTAATAGTGGCTGCTCACTTAAGATGTTGTGAAGGTTGCAACTTGGGGAAGGTTTCCTGGAGGATGTGGGGCCTTAGGACAGTGGCAAAGATGAGAGAGTTATGCCCCGGTCCATTTGTTGGGGTGGGTTTTTTTCTTTTATGGTATTTGTTAATCAATCAGTCATATCTATTGAGTGCGTACTGGGTGCAGAGCAAAGTACTGAGTGCTTGGGAAAATACAAGAGACTTTGCCCACAGTGAGCTTACAGTCCCTCTCCCCAATTGGGCTCCGAGTCGTAATCCCCATTTTCCTGGTAAGGTTAGGGTTCAGAGAGGCACAGAGAAGTGAAGTGATTTTCCCTTTTGTCCGTGGCACAGCCTGGCTCCTGACTGCGGGTTGTTTTGACCTTTCGTGGCTCACGGGCAGCAAAAGCTCTCTTCCTCCCCTGAGCCCTACTGAGAGCTCACCTCCTCCAGCAGGCCTTCCCAGGCTGAGCCCCCCCTTATCCTCTCCTCCTCCTCCCCTCCCCATCACCCCCACTCCCCCCCTCTGCCCTACCTCCTTCCCCTCCCCACAGCACTTGTGTATATTTGTACATATTTATTACTCTATTTTATTAATGATGTGTATATAGCTATAATTCTATTTATTTTGATGGTATCGACACGTGTCTACTTGTTCTGTTTGGCCGACTGTCTCCCCCTTCTAGACTGTGAGCCCGTTGTTGGGTAGGGACTGTCTCTATATGTTGCCGAATTGTACTTTCTAAGAGCTTAGTACAGTGCTCTGCAGACTGTAAGCGCTCAATAAATGTGATTGAATGAATGAATGAATGAAAAGCCCCAATCTAGTCGGTAACTTGCTCTCCATCTGTTTCTCTCTCCTGACCCCATCACCATTTGCTCCTCCTGAGTGAGAGCGCATTTATTGTTACTGCAGCTGCTGCTTTTATTTTTTGCATGGTACTTGTCAAGTGCTTACTGTGTATGAAGCACTGCTCTAAGTGTCGGGGTAGATACAAGTTCATCAGGCCAGACACAGTCCCTATCCCACTTGGGGCTCACAGTCAAGTAGAAGGGAGGAGAGGTACCCATTTTTGCAGTTTAGGAAACTGAGTCACTCTCCCCTCTCCATCTCTGACTCCACCTCCAGTGAACCACATACCTCACTGTCCCCTCTCCCCCCAGGGCCCCAAACCATCCAACCCCTCTGACTCTTCCCTCTCCATTCCCAACTCTCCCTCTGGAGACCCGGCATGGCTGCTTGTTCATGAATCTCTCCAAACCCCTCTGGAAACTGCGGATGAAGGAAGGCAGGATGAGGCCCTTCCCCGGTTGGATAATAATAATAATAATAATAATTAATGATGGCATTTATTAAGCGCTTACTATGTGCAGAGCACTGTTCTAAGCGCTGGGGAGGTTACAAGGTGATCAGCTTGTCCCACGGGGGGCTCACAATCTTAATCCCAGTTTTCCAGATGAGGTAACCGAGGCACAGAGAAGTTGAGTGACTTGCCCAAAGTCACCCAGCTGGCAATTGGCGGAGTGGGATTTGAACCCATAATAATAATAATAATAATAATGGCATTTGTTAAGTGCTTACTATGTGCAGAGCACTGTTCTAAGCGCTGGGTGGGGGGATACAAGGTGATCAAGTTGTCCCACGGGGGGCTCACAGTCTTAATCCCCATTTTACAGATGAGGTAACTGAGGCTCAGAGAAGTGAAGTGACTTGCCCAAGGTCACACAGCAGGCGTGTGGCGGAGTCGGGATTCGAACCCATGACCTCTGACTCCAAAGCCCGGGCTCTTTCCCCTGAGCCACGCTGCTTTTCTATGTTGGATCCGGCACAGATACCATTCTGTTCACACATCTGCTTTGTTCATTTTCCACTGGGCTCGTATTTGATTCCTCGCTTTGCTTCAACACCTCATTCCTTGAACCTTCCATGGCTTCCGCTCCCCCTGCTATTCCAGGCGCGCAGTTACACAGCTCGGCTCCTTCCACCCTCTTGACCTCGCAGATTTAATTAAAATCACCACGGCTCCGCGTGCTCCCATATTTCCCCCAGCGTTTCTGGAGCTTCCGATTAGGTGTCGGTCTCAGTGGCTTGTGGTCCTTTGGTGTCCTGAGGGCTTTTTCCCCGGCCCTGTCCGCCCTAGGGGATGCGAAGGGGCCAAGGGGGAGTGGGGAGATGAGATCCCGCTCCGCTCTGGGCCACGGAGGTTCTCGCTCAGCCACGCGGCTCCTCCGTCGGCGCAGGATGGAGAGGATCAGCAGGCCGGCCAACTGGTCTTGTCCCCAGAGACCCACCGAGGCTCGGGTCTGGGGGCCCGAGCACCCCAGAGATGGCATGGCTGGGCGAGGCTATACCACATCGGGATGCTTTCCCGTCCCCAACCTATTTCTGGCCCGGCTGACCACAGCATAGCCACTGTGAAGTGTGAGCGGTTGCCACAGTAACAGCCTCAAGAATCTCCACCATCTCTGCCTCCCGCGCCGGCCAGCCGTTCCCAAGGCTTCCGCCGAGCCTGGCCACAGTGGGAGTTGTTTGAGACGGCCCTGCCGTCAGAAATCTTCACCTCTCTGGGCATCCCCCTGCCGTGGGGACGTGGGGCTAGCAGAGGCAGAGAGTGGCCCAGCGTTGCTGTTGTTGTGTTTATTATTAATAATAATAATAATAATAATGATGGCATTTGATAAGCGCTTACTATGTGCAAAGCACTGTTCTAAGCTCTGGGGACGATACAAGGTGATCAGGTTGTCCCAGGAGGGGCTCACAGTCTTCATCCCCATTTTACAGATGAGGTAACTGAGGCCCAGAGAAGTGGTGACGTGCCCAAGGTCACACAACTGACAATTGGCGGAGCCGGGATTTGAACCCATGACCTCTGACTCCCAATCCCGTGCTCTTTCCAGTGAGCCACGCTGCTTCTCTATTTGTTAAGCATTTACTATGTGCCAGGCGCTATACTAAGCACCGAGATAGATACAAGCTACTCAGGTTAGACCTAGTCCATCTCCCACGTGGAATTCACTGTCTTAGTCCTCATTTTACAGATGAAGTGACTGAGGCCCAGAGAAGTGTGGTGACTTGCCCAAGGTCACACGTCAGACAAGGCTGGCTCTCAGGCCCACGCTTTATCCATGAGGCTATGATGCTTCTCCCCACAGCTCTTTGGGAACTGGCCCCTGTGGATTTCTACTCTAAGCTTTGCCCCTTGGGCAGATCACCTCTTCTGGGCCTCAGTGGCCGTGACTGTGAAATGGGTAGAATTTCTCAGACATTTTTTTACGGTATGTATTAAGTGTATACTATGTGCCAAGCACCGTACTAAGCTCTGGGATAAGGACAAGCTGAACGGGTTGGACGCAGCCCTTGTCCCGTATGGGGCTCATACTATTAATCCCCATTTTACAGATCAATCAATCAATCAATCAATCGTATTTATTGAGCGCTTACTATGTGCAGAGCACTGTACTAAGCGCTTGGGAAGTACAAATTGGCAACACATAGAGACAGTCCCTACCCAACAGTGGGCTCACAGTCTAAAAGGGGGAGACAAGATATTTCCTACACTGTTCTTGAGACGCTGGAAGAAAGTTTTATGCATGTATACAGCATCAATCAGGGTTAAAGTACTCTGTAACGCAAAGTTTTTCAGGAATACTATCCTCACATAATAGGAGAAGAATTGTAGCAATTATTCAGTGCATATTATGAGCTAAGCACCGTACTAAGCGCTGGGATAGAAGCAAGATAACCAGGTCAGGCACAATCCCTGATCCACTGAAGCTCACAGTCTAATGGGGAGGGAAAACAGGTATTTAATCCCCATTTTAAAGACAAGGAAACTGAGGTAAAGAGAAGTTAAGTGCCTTGAAGTAAGAGGAACAGAGATGTTAAGTGATGAGCCCAAAGTCACCCAGCAGACAAACGGCAGAATGGGGATTAGAACCCAAGTCCTTCTGACTTCCAAACCCGTGCTCTATCCACTAGGCCACGCTGCCTTCTCCTGTGGCGGCGGCATGAAGGCCAATCACTCCAGGGCTCAGGCAGACAGTTTTGGGGTTTTTTTAATGAAATTTGTCAAGCAATGTTGTAAGCACTGGGGTAGATACAGATAAATCAGATTGGCTACAGTCCCTGTCCCATATGGGGCTCAAAGTCGAACTAGGAGGGAGAACCGGTATTGAATCCCCATTTTCAGCTGAGGAAGCGGAGGCACAGAGAAATGAAGTCAATCTATCAGTCAATCAGTCGTATTTATTGGTATGTCTACCAACTCCGTTATATTTGACTCTCCCAAGTGCTTAGTTCAGTGCTCTGCACACAGTAAGTGCTCTATAAATTCATTCATTCATTCATTCAATCGTATTTATTGAGTGCTTACTGTGTGCAGAGCACTGCACTAAGCACTTGGGAAGTACAAGTTGGCAACATATAGAGACGGTCCCTACCCAACAGTGGGCTCACAGTCTAGAAGGGGGAGACAGAGAAGAATAAATATAATTGTTATAAAGTACTCTCCCAAGTGCTTAGTACAGTGCTCAGCACACAGTAAGTGCTCAATCAGAGTTAGTAGACATGTTTCCTGCCCACATTGAGCTTATAGTCTCGTGGGGAAGGCTGACATTAATATAAATAAATTACGGCTATGTAGGTGAGTGCTGTGGGTTGAGGGAGGAGAGGATAAAGAGTGCAAATCCAAGTGCAATGGCCAGGCAGAAGGGAGGGGGAAAAGAGGGAATGAGGGCTTAGTTTGGGAAGGCTTCTCGGAGAAGATGTGCTTTTAATAAGGATTTGAATGTGGGGAGAGTAATCGTCTCTCGGCAGGCTAGGGGCAGGCGAGGGGTCGGTGGCAACCAAGATGAGATGGAGGTACGGTGAGTAGGTTGGCATTAGACGAGCGAGGTGCACAGGCTGGGTTGTAGGGGGAAGTCACAGGTTCTAATCCCGGTTCTGCCACATGTCTGCTGTGTGACCCTGGGCAAGTCATTTCACTTCTCTGAGCCTCAGTTCCCTCTTCTGTAAAATGGGGATGAAGACTGTGAGCCCCACGTGGGACAACCCGATCACCTTGTATCCCCCCTCCAGCGCTTAGAACAGTGCTTTGCAGCACATAGTGAGCACTTCCTCTCCCCCTCCTCCCCACCCCTTCCACCTTACCTCCATCCCCTCCCCACAGCACCTGTATATATGTTTGTATGTATTTATTACCCTATTTATTTATTTTATTTGTACATATTTATTCTATTTATTTTATTTTGTTAATACGTTTTGTTTTGTTCTCTGTCTCCCTCTTCTAGACTGTGAGCCCACTGTTGGGTAGGGACTGTCTCTATATGTTGCCAACTTGTACTTCCCAAGAGCTTAGTACAGTCCTCTGCACACACTAAGCGCTCAATAAATATGATTGAATGAATGAATGAAAGAATGAATGAATGAACATATGCCACCATCATCATCGTCAAATCAGAAAGCCCAGGTAGGCAGGTAAGTGACTTGCCCAAAGTCACAAAACAGGCAAGTGGCGGAGCCTCAATTAGAACCCAAGTCCTCTGACTTCCTTCCCTGCTTCCTGACCTCCTTCCCTCCTTCCTGACCTCCTTCCCTTCCCCACAGCACCTGTATATATGTGTATATGTTTGTACATATTTATTACTCTATTTATTTATTTATTTATTTATTTTATTTGTACATATCTATTCTGTTTATTTTATTTTGTCAGTATGTTTGGTTTTGTTCTCCGTCTCCCCCTTTTAGACAGTGAGCCCACTGTTGGGTAGGGACTGTCTCTATACGTTGCCAACTTGTACTTCCCAAGCGCTTAGTCCAGTGCTCTGCACATAGTAAGCGCTCAATAAATACGATTTATGATGATGATGATGATGATGATGACGACTCCCCGGGCCGTGCTCTTTCCGCTAGGCGTTACCTTTGATTCTCTGGCGGGCGCCGAAGGGGAAGGGTCCCGAAAGTCTCTCCGTGGAGACCGGCACCGTACGGATGGAGGTAGCGCAGCGGACAGATGGTGTTTTCGTCATTTGGATCGGATGGAGTCATGGCTCGGCAACAAAAAGCCAACAGCACTTGAGCTCTCCAAAGGAGCGTCTGGGGGAGTGTGTTGGAGCGGAAAAAAAGCCAAGGAGAGTTTTAAAGAGTTGGCAGCCTTCCTCTTTAGACATCACCGTCATTAATAAACATACTCCCTGTCATCTTAGTTGACATCAACCCACGGAGAGCTCAACACCCTGCTCATTCTCACCCTCACCCTGCCTCGGTGGCAGAGCAAGCAGAGTCCAGGCCCACACCCTCGCACCCAAAGCCACCCGTGCTCTGGGAAGAATGCTTCAGGCCAGGGAGGGCCCACGCTGATGTTCCTGATTCGTGGTGACCGGTGCGGTCAGCCCCTTTTCATGGAGAAGCGGTGTTCTAATCCCGGCTCCCCCTTTTATTTGCCGTGCGACCTTGGGCAAGTCACTTCACTTCTTTGGGCCTCGGTTGCCTCGTCTGTAAAACGGGGATCAAGAGTGAGCCCCATATGGAACGGGGACTGTCTCCTACCTGATTAACTTGTACCTATCCCACGTAGGAACTGCTTAATAAGAATTCTTATTACGGAAGAGGAAACTGAGGCCAGAGAGGGAAAGTGACTTTGACTAGAGTCCCTTGGTTTTCCCATCCTGCCCCAGGGAACCTCACGGGCTGTACCTGAAAGCAAAAGGATTTAATAGTAGTAATTGTGGCATTTGTTAAGCGTTTACCATGTGCCAAACACTGTGCTGAGCGCTGAGGTGGATACAAAATAATCAGGTCGGACACAGTCCCCATCCCGCATGGTGCTCACACAATAATAATGGCATTTATTAAGCACTTACTATGTGCAAAGCACTGTTCTAAGCTCTGGGGAGGTTACAAGGTGATCAGGTTGTCCCACGGGGGGCTCACAGTCTTCATCTCCATTTTACAGATGAGGTAACTGAGGCACAGAGAAGTGAAGTGACTTGCCCAAGGTCACACAGCTGACAACTGGCGGAGCTGGGATTTGAACCCATGACCTCTGACTCCAAAGCCCGTGCTCTTTCCACTGAGCCATGCTGCTTCTCTTAGTAGAAGTCAGAACAAGCATTAAACCCCTACTTCACAGATGAGGGAACTGACCCAGATAAGTTGTGTCTTGCCCAAGGTCACATCACGGCAGACGAGGGGCAGAGCAGGGATTAGAACCCATGTCCTCTGACTCCAAGCCCGTGCTGTTTCCATTGAGCCACGCTGCTTCTCAAGTACCTTAAAGCCGATGGTGAGGAGTTTTTGTTTGATGCGGAGATGGATGGGCAACCATGGAGTTTCTTCAGGAGTGGGAAACTGGGTGCAGCGTGATGTCTGAGAAAAACGATCTGGGTAGCGGAGTGAAGTTTGGACTGGAGAAGGGAGAGACTGGAGGCTGGGAGGCCTATGAGGAGGCTGATACGGCATTCAGGAAGGGATAAGATGAGTGGCGGTAGTTGGGATGGGGAGGAAGGAGTGGATTCTGGAGATGTTGTGAAGAAAGAACCAGCAGGATTTGGTGACGGAGTCCGTGGGTTGAAAGAGAGAGAGGATAATGCCAAGAAAGTTCTCTCCTTCTGGAGCGCAGAGATTGCCATCAGGCTTTCAAACCCTGCCTCGGGGGGCCTGGTAGAACTGGACTTAGTTCAGTGCCTTAGTACAGTGCCAAGCGCTTAGTACGGTGCTCTGCACATAGTAAGCGCTCAATAAATACGATTGATGATGATGATGATGATGGACTGGCCAAAAGGCTTGTCCTGTGACGACTCTCATCCAGAAACTCACGCCTCCCTCCCTTCTCCACATCCCATCAGCTGGACCAGCTGGTGGACGAGCGTCTCCCCGGCTGGGCCTGGGAATCGGGGGCAGTGCTGTTACCTCATCAATCATCATCAATCGTATTTATTGAGCGCTTACTGTGTGCAGAGCACTGTACTAAGCGCTTGGGAAGTACAAGTTGGCAACACATAGAGACGGTCCCTACCCAACGGTGGGAGCCGGCTTTCTGGTCCAGGGTGTTAGCCTGGCGGTTCCAGGAGCCGGACTTGCTCCCGGTTACTGGACATTTGGGTGACTCTGGGTCCTTGCCCATGGCCCGGCGTGGGAGGCTGGGGTGGTGGGTTCTGTCTGCTGATGGTGGCAGTGGACGTGCGGGAGGAAGTCGGGGGAGGGTGATGGGGGTGGAAGTAGAGCCAACCTCTCCTTGTCCGGCTCTGTGGAGTGGGCACCTGTGGTCCGCAGTGTGGGCCAGGCCCCCGTTTAGCAAAGCAGATGCGATCAGGAGCAAGCCACCTGATCGGTCCGAGAATTCATCCCGCCGAAGGGGTGGATGCCGGGAGATAATTTACTATTCTATTCATTTTGTTAATGACGTGCATCCAGCTTTATCTCTATTTATTCTGATGACTTGACACCTGTCCACATGTTTTGTCGTCTGTCTCCCCCTTCTAGCCTGGGAGCCCGTTGTTGGGTAGGGACCGCCTCTGTCTGTTGCCGACTTGTTCTTCCCAAGCGCTTAGTACAGTGCCCTGCACGCAGTAAGCGCTCGCTAAATACGATCGAATGAATGAATGAATGAGAGCAGGACGGGGAATGGCACAAAGGGAAGGAGAGACAGAGAGGGAACGAGATGTGGGGTGGAGAGAGCGAGCTGTGAGACCTGTGATTTCTCATCACCGCGTCATCGTGGTCCGGGTGGCACAGCTGAGCAATGCCATACCCATACTTTTCCAGCATGGTGCTGGCAGGGGCACCCGGGCTCCCTATGGCTCGGGCAGATCGCTGCTGGCAGAGGCCGGGCCCCCTCCCTCTGCTGAGGGGGGGTGCAGGGCAGCCATCTTCCTGGCAATTTGAATCCCATTACGTAAAGCCCCCCACCCCCCACCAGTTTTTCCCCCACCCCCTGCTTCTTGCCTGGGAAACGACGATATTTTTGGCAGCCACCCCAGGCTAATTAACTCTCTATTCCGGGTGGCGTTCTGTGCTGGAACACCAGATGAAGGCGCAGGAGGCGGGGAGCCAATCTGGAAATGTGGACGGGGGCCTCGGTCTCGGGCCTCGTGCTGGTCGGGCTCAGCCAGATTGGGGCAGCCACGGGCTATCGCTTCCTTTCCCAATCTGTGTGTTCCTTTGGGGTAGCAACCACCTTATCCCTGCCCCACACCCCCTTCGCTCCCTGGGGGCAGGAAGAGCGAGGCGGAGTCTCCCCGTCCCACCCAGAAGGCTCTCTCCCAGAGCCATCCTGGGGGGACAGAGGTTGGACCCAAGCAAGTGACACCCCAGCAATAGGGTCAGACTCACGGTCCCTCCAGTTCAGGATTGCCTCCTGCCAGGGGACCGGAACATGTGCTAAAACTGTGGCTTGTGGCCCTTCTAGACTGGACCACCCAATCTCCCTCCCCCTCTCCTCTCCATCCCTGACTCTCCCTCCAGAGCCTCAGCATAGATATCCTTCCCCGCCACGCTCCCCTCTCTACCCCTGCCTCTCTGTCTAGTGACCCAACACAGACTATCCAACCCCCCTGAAATTCTCCCCTCTCCAGCGCTGACCATCCAATCCTCCTCATTTGCTCCTCTCCACCCATGAATCTCCTTCTGATGACCCAGGATGGACCGTCCAACCCCCCTCACTCTCCTCTCTCCATCCATGACTCCTCCCCCTGTGACCCAGTATCATCCAGGACAGGTGTGGATGTGAAGCTGGAATATTTTCCCAACCGGTCCCACCCCAGGCATCCGGTGCTGGCGTGCTCTGCCTCTGGGGGGAAGAAAGCCTCAGTGTCCCCATCATTGAGAGGATAAACAGGAGCCTCCAAGATGTTTGGGATTCTCGGTGGGTAGAAGGTCCTTGTTGGGCAGGTGGTGATGGCAATGGAGATTTGGGCCTCATCTTTGCCCTCCCTGAGCCAGTCTCCCCCGCAGCTGTCGGACTGGTTGGAAGGGTCAGACTGGCCCTCGTAGAATTCCTTGGGAAAAACGGGCCGGGAGCAGCAGAGTCAGTGGCCTGGAATGGCTTCCCTCCCCTCACCCAGTGCCATCTGCGCCTCCTCCTGGGCTCCTGGCAGGGTGAGAGACGGGCTTCCATCCATCTCAGGAGGCCCTGGGTGCCCAGAAAGGAAAATCAACCCTCCAGGCCCGCGCCAAGTAGTCTATCAGCTTCCTGCAGGGTGAGGAAGAGGTCCTCACCTGATTTCCTGAGCCTGTTCCCTCATGGACTGGGCAGCAACTCCGAGAAGACAACATCCCAGGCTAAGCTTTTAGGACCCGGAGGCTAGTCCAGCTATGTTCCTAATAATAATCATAATAATATAACTGGTATTTGTTAAGCACTTATTATGTGTCAAGCACTGTGCTAAGCTCTAGGGTAGATACAAGATAATCAGTGCCTGTCCCATAGGAGGCTCACAGACTAAGTAGAAGGGAGAACAGATATTGAGAAGCATTGTGGCTGAGTGGAAAGAGCCCGGGCTTTGGAGTCAGAGGTCATGGGTTCAAATCCCAGCTCTGCCAATCGTCCAAAGTGACTTTGGGCAAGTCACTTCACTTCTCTGGGCCTCAGTTACCTCATCTGTAAAATGGGGATGAAGACTGTGAGCCCCCCGTGGGACACCCTGATCACCTTGTAACCTCCCCAGCACTAAGAACAGTGCTTTGCGCATAGTAAGCGCTGAATAAACGCCATTAGTATAAAAGCCCCATTTGACAGGTGAGGAAACTGAGGCCCAGAGAAGTGAAGTGACTATCCCAAGGTCACACAGCAGACAGTCGGCAGAGCCAGGATTAGAACCCAGGTTTTCTGACTCCCAGCTCTTCCTACTAGGCCAAACTGCTTCCCCTGATATGCTGCATGTCCTAGGGCCCGTTGCTTAATCTCTCTGGGGCTCTACACCCATACTATAGGTCGATGGATCCCTGTTTTGACCTCCTCACTCTCAGGCATGTGGGGATGGTCACTAAGAGGAAACAAAGCACTGTAGACCTTCAAGGTACTGGGTTATTATTACTTCAGACACAGACCTCAGCTCCGTTTGTTCCTTGGGTGGCTGATGAGCTATAGAGGATAGTAATAAGTAATAATTAAGAAGCAGCGTCTCTCAGTGGAAAGAGCCCGGGCTTGGGAGCCAGAGGTCGTGGGTTCTAATCCCAGCTCTGCCACTTGTCAGCTGTGTGACTTTGGGCAAGTCACTTCACTTCTCTGGACCTCAGTGACCTCATCTGTAATATGGGGATTAAGACTGTGAGCCCCACGAGGGACAACCTGATCACCTTGTATCCCCCCCCAGAGCTTAGAACAGTGCTTTGCACATAGTAAGCGCTTAACAAATGCCATCATTATTATTAATAATGATAACTGTGGTGTCTGGCACTTGCTGTGTGCCAAACTCGATGTCGGAAAGAAAATAACCAGGCCGGACACAATTCCTTTCCCATACAGGGCTCACGGTCTAAGGGAGAGGGAGGACAGGTGCGTAGTCCCCATTTTGCGGATGAGAAAACTGAGGCCTCGTGAAGTGGCTTGCCCAAGATCACACGGAGGGCTTGTGGCAGAGCCCAAGCCTTCTTCCTCCCAGGCCGGTCTTCTTCCAACAGCAACGTAGCCTTGTGGAAACAGAAGCAGGAGAACTCGGTATTGACACTGACATTGGGCTCCAACCACAATACCCTCCCCCCGGCCACCCGCCGGTCTTCACATCCATCTTTCCCTGCCACCTTCTCTACCCCTTCAGCCTCCCGTGTTCCCACCACAGAGCTGAAGTCCAACCTGGTGTGGCTCAGTCCCCAAGTTCCCCGCAGAGATCTCAAAGGAAGAGCAGGCGGAAACCAGCGACCCAGTCACGGCTCTGGGTAGCTTGTCCCAGCGGTGCCCGCCGCGCCGCATTTCAGAAAACTGGGCAGGAGCGGTTACCTGTTGGTCAGCAGGTTGAGGCTGTGTCCTCTGGGAACTGGGGTTGGGGGGTGGAGGGGGCGGGAGGACTTCTGGCTCTTCAAGAGCCCAGTGTCCTGGGATGGGCGGAGTCATCATCATCATCATCATCAATCGTATTTATTGAGCGCTTACTATGTGCAGAGCACTGTACTAGGTGCTTGGGAAGTACAAATTGGCAACACATAGAGACAGTCCCTACCCAACAGTGGGCTCACAGTCTAAAAGGGGGATATGAGGAGCTGCCATGGCAACTATGATGCCACATTGGCACCACTTCAGCCAGAAATAGTAGTAGTTATGGTAGTAAGCTCATCAATTAATCAATCAATCAATCAATCGTATTTATTGAGCGCTTACTGTGTGCAGAACACTGTACTAAGCAATTGGGAAGTACAAGTTGGCACATATAGAGACATTCCCTACCCAACAGTGGGCTCACGGCAGGGAATGGGTCTACAACTCTGTTGCATTCTCCCAAGCCCGTAGTTTTTTTTCCCAGTGCTCAGTAAAGCCATCTGCACACAATAAACACTATTGATTAACTGAGGAGTTATTGAGCATTTACTGTGGGCAGAGCACTGTACTGAACATTGGGAAACAATAACGAGAGGCCAGAGTTAGGCGTAGTCCCAGTCTAAAGGTAAGCGGGGGAAAGGTTTGGACACAGATGCAGTAGGAAAACTGAAATGGGAGAAATACAAAACCAGCATGAAAGACAACATAAAAATATAGAACACTTTGATACTCACCTCATCCCCACAGCACTTATGTCCACATCTTTACACTCTGCCGCTTCCTCTACCTGTAACTTCTGTTAATGTCTTTCCCCCCGACTAGATTGGAAGATCCTCGAATCAGGGAATGTGTCTGTCAACTCTATTGTATTGTCCTCTCCCAAGTACTTAGTTCGGTGTTCTCCACACAATAAACACTAAATAAGCGTCGTTGATTGATCGATTAGTAGTAACAGCATTTATTACTGTGTATTTATTTATTTATTATTATTCTAGACTGTGAGCCCGCTGTTGGGTAGGGACCGTCTCTATATGTTGCCAACTTGTACTTCCCAAGCGCTTAGTACAGTGCTTTGCACACAGTAAGCGCTCAATAAATACAGTTGAATGAATGAATGAATTACTATAGAGAAGCAGCATGGCTTAGTGAAAAGAGCACAGGCTTTGGAGTCAGAGGTCATGGGTTCAAATCCCAGCTCCACCAATTGTCAGCTGTGTGACTTTGGGCAAGTCACCTCACTTCTCTGGGCCTCAGTAACCTTATCTGTAAAATGGGGATGAAGACTGTAACCTCCCCAGCGCTTAGAACAGCGCTTTGCACATAGTAAGCACTTAATAAATGCCATCATCATCATTATTATTATTATTATTATTAAGGAGCACTGGGAAAAATTGCGCAGGTGTGAATCAGACATGGCCGTGCCTGGATCAGACACAATAGGAGCAATATGAATCCATAGGATAAAGTAAAAGAAATACCAAAACAGGATTCTCAAGAATAGGCTTTTTTATCATTTATCTGGTTCATGGGACTGTTGCCGACTTGTACTTCCCAAGCACTTAGTACAGTGCTCTGCACACAGTAAGCGCTCAACAAATACGATTGAATGAATGAATTGATCAAAGACAGCACAAAAGTATGGAATCTAAGTGTGTCGGGGGGAGGGAGGGAGGAGGGGTCGGTGGAGGTTGGGGACTCGATCCTGGTGGCCATCATGCCCGGAGGGTGGAGGCCCAGACTAGGTGGCTGTAGTTAGAATCCCCGTTCTCCCGCTGACTCAACTGAACCACCAGGACCTTGTGTTTCCCCAGTCCCAAGATGAGGGAGGAAGAGATCCTCCGCTCCCGGGGAGGCTGAGCGATTGGCCGCCGTTGCTCCTCGAACTCCTTGCAAAGGAGGAGTTGGAGGACACTAGGCTGTGGATTTTTGTGCCCGTGCCCCTCGTTGATGGGTGTCTGGGGGCTCCGGCGTGGGTGGGAGGAGAAATCCTGCAGGTCTGGGCCTGGGGCGTGGGAGGGAGACCCCCCAGCCCTCCATTCAGAGATGGGAGGGAGCCGCGTGCCCAGGATGGGATTGGGTGAACCCGGATCATTGAGGGGCCTGTCACTCTCGGCCCCTCTGCGCAGACCTGCCTGTCAAGGAGCTCTGAGGGACTGGATGCCTTTTCCCAATCCATCAGTGGTATTTATTCAGCGCTTACTGTGTGCAGAGCACTGTATGGAGTGCTTGGGAAAGTAAGACTGTGAGCTAACTGTAGCAGGGAATGTGTCTACCAACTGTTATATTGTCCTCTCCCAAGTGCTTAGTACAGAGTAAGCGTTAAGTAAATCCGATTGATTACATTGCAGAGAGTTGGTAGACTGGATCCCTCCCCACAAGGAGATTCCAGTCACCTCCCCTCTGCCCCTGAGTTCAGAAAGGGCAAATCCAGGGAAGAGGGAGGAGAGGAAGAGAGGGGCCTGGGTAATCCGCACCCACCCCGCCCCGCAGAGAGCCTGCTCCCGGATAATTGAAAGTTGACTGTTTGGGAAAAGGCGGATTACTGTGCGAGTTGAGCCTGAATGTGCCGAAGCGAATGAATGGAGCCGGTGGAGGGGCGGTAGGGGGAGGAGGAAGAGCTTGGGGCCGCAGTGGGGGGCCGCCATCACTAAGCACCTCTCCCTTTCCCTTTGAAGCTAATCAGTGCCGGTTCTATCGTCAGTGCCGAGGCAGTATGGGACCACGTCACCATGGCCAACCGGGAGCTGGCGTTTAAAGCCGGCGACGTCATCAAAGTCCTGGACGCTTCCAACAAGGACTGGTGGTGGGGCCAGATCGACGACGAGGAGGGGTGGTTTCCTGCCAGCTTTGTGAGGGTGAGTTCCTGCTGCCCCCTGTTCTTCCTCCTCCTCCTAACTGCGGCTCCGAGTCCCCCCTGTTCTTCCTTGCCTTCCTCCCTCGACTCTTCTGTCTCCCGACATCTCTCCTGTGCTCCACCTCTTCTTCTTCCATGTCCCCTCCCTCATCTCCTCTCTTCTCCTCCTAACGTCTCTCCTTTGCTCCTCCTCTTCTTCCTTGTCATCCTCCTATCTCTCCATGCTTCTCCTCTTCTTCTTTGTCTTCCTCTCTCCTCTCTTCCTGCCCCCCTCTCATGCGATTTTATGGCAGTCAGCCCGATGCAGCCAGAACCACTTGGGGTGTGGGCAGGAAGCCCCAGGGTTATCATCTCGCCTCTAAGGCCCCAGTGAGCTAGGGCATTGCCCCCTGGGCCACGGGGTCCGGGGCAGGAGCCTCAAACGGGGAGGCTGGGGGCTGAAGGCCAGAATCTCAGAAATAAACACTTGGGCCTAGGCATGGGACGGGCCAGCTGAATATGGAGCCAGGGGAGACAGGGAGGCCAGGGAGGGGATTAAGTGACCTGAAGCCCCTTTTTGGGCTGGGCTTCGGGGACCCTAAGAATAAGCAAATCTCTCAGCTTTGGCCAGGGCCTGGGAAACAGTCAGGGAAATGCCAGGGTTGGCAGTGGGGAGCTGCATTTCTTCCTCTCCAGCTCACCCCCGTCTGTGTTTGTATCAGATAGGCAACTGACCACCTGAAAACTGGGCTGTTGGGTATAAAGCCAGAGGATAGGCTATCCAGTCAGCACGCTTCCCGGTTTCGTAGACTTATGACCTCTACTATAATAATAATAATAATAATGATAATAATGGCATTTATTAAGCACTTACTATGGGCAAAGCACTGTTCTAAGCACTGGGGAGGTTACAAGGTGACCAGGTTTTCCCACAGGGGGCTCACAGTCTTAATCCCCATTTTACAGTTGAGGTAACTGAGGCCCAGAGAAGTGACTTGCCCAAAGTCACGCAGCCGACAATTGGCAGAGCCGGGATTTGAACCCATGACCTCTGACTCCAAAGCCCGGGCTCTGTCTACTGAGCCACGCTGCTTCTCTAATGCCACCGATCCCAGCAGGTTGTCATTATTCTGAGCCCCGGGGGGACTTCAACCTTGACCTCGCTCAGCCTGGGTCTTTCCAAGAATGATTAATAACTGAGGTATTTGTTAAGCACTTACTTTGTGCCAAATGTGCTAAGCCCTGGAGAACCACACCATCAGATCAGACAATATCCCTGTCTGCCACAGCGCTCACAGTTGAAGAGGGAGCGAGAACAGGTATTAAATCCCCATTTTGCAGATGAGGAAACGGAGCTAGGGAGTAGCTAAGTGACTTGTCCAAATTAACACAACAGGCAAGTGACGAAGTCAGGTCTCCTGACTCCCATTCTTGGAATGGGTGTAAGTATCCAAGGGCTTAGGTGATGCAGAAGTGCTTCCCCATTGCCGCTACTCCCTCCCTCTGATCTACCCCCTTCCCTGCCCCACAGCACTTGGGTATATTTGTACATATTTATTATTCTATTTATTTTATTAATGATAGTAATAATAATGATGGCATTTATTAAGTGCTTACTATGTACAAAGCACTGTTCTAAGCACTGAGGAGGTTACAAGGTAATCAGGTTGTCCCATGGGGGGTTCACAGTCTTAATCCCCATTTTAGAGATGAGGTAACTGAGGCCCAGAGAAGTTAAGTGACTTGCCCAAAGTCACACAGCTGGCAATTGGCGGAGCCGGGATTTGAACCCATGACCTCTGACTCCAGAGCCCGGGCTCTTTCCACTGAGCTACGCTGCTTCTCATGATGCGTACACATCTATAATGCTACTTATCTACTTTAATGCTCTTGATGCCTGTCTACTTGTTTTGTTGTCTGTTTCCCCCTTCTAGACTGTGAGCCCCTTGCTGGGTAGGGATTGTCTCTATCTGTTGCCGAACTGTACTTTCCAAGCGCTTAGTCTAGTGCTCTGCACACAGTAAGTGCTCAATAAATACGATTGAACGAATGAATGAATGAAAATAGGATGTGGAGTTGAGAGGTTAGGCATGGAAGGTTTCCTGGAGGAGATGTGATTTCAGAAGATCACTGAAGATGGGAAGAGTGTTGGTCTGCTGGATGTGTAGGGAATGGGAGATCCAAGCAGGAGGGAGGATGTGAGCAAGAGGTTCATGGTGAGAGAGATGAGATGGGGCCCAGTGAGTGCGTTGGCTTGAGAGGAATGAAGCGCGCGAGCTGGGTTGTAGTGGGAAAAGAGAGTGCGTAAGAGAGCTGATAGAGTGCCTCGAAGCCAATAGTCAGGAGTTTCTCCGTGATGCGGAGGTGAATGTTCTGTCACGGGTGGTTTTGGAGGAGCGGGCAGGGATGTGAAAAACAACATTTAGGAAAAATGATCTGGTAGCTGAGCGCAGTGTGGACTCAAGAGGAAGGAGGCTGGAGGCAGGGAGATCTGCAAGGAGGCCATTTCAGTAGTCATGAGGATATGGCAAGCGTCTGTCTGGATCTGTGCATTGACAGTTTGAAAGGAGAGGAAGGAGCAGATTCTGGAGGTGGAGCGAAGGAAAAATTGACAGGAGTTTTGTGACAGACATGAGGGTAGGAAGAGAGGGAGGAGGCAAGGTGGAGGCTTGAGGGACAGGAAGGATAGTGGTGTTGTCAACCGCGATGGAAATGCTAGGTGGAGGAGAGGACTTGGGAGGGAAAATGAGGAGTTCGGTTCTGGACACGTTGAGCGTGAGGTGTCGCCCGGACATCCAGGTAGAGATGGGCTGGAAGCAGGAGGAGATACAAGGCTGCAGAGACATCAGAGCTGGCGAGACAGACTTGGGAGTCATTTGCAAAGGGGTGGTAGTTCAAACCATAGGTGCGGTTGAGCTTCTAGGGGGTAATTTTAGATTGAGAAGAGGCGGGCTCCCATCAGTGAGCCTGGGGGACCCCCCCAGAGTTAGGAAGTGGGAGGCAGAACTAGAATGGATTGATGTTGGAATATTAACCCTCCCTGCCTGTCAACGCTGGAAGAGGCTAGCAGGGAGCTGTCTTTGGCATTTGGGCCAAGTTTTCTGCTAATGTGTATTTTGGTGGAGGGTCGGATATTCTTCCCCCCAGTCATCCCAGAATTTACCACCTTCCCTACCTCCATACAGAACAGGAAACTGAGGACCCAAGAGGAGACAGAATGTGGCCTGTCCCTCTCCCAGGCCTGGAAGTCCCCATCTACTGCCCTCGGCAGTGACCCTCTTGCTCCAGAGAACGGCCTGACTTCAGGCCCATCCAAAGCAAAGATGTCTCCCAGGCCCCCCAGCTCCTGGCTGAGCAGCCCCTTGCCCGGCCCCCTCCCCACCGGAGGCCTTTCTATGTTGGGAGAGGCCTCCTCCATCCCAGAGGAGGGAAGACCAAGGGTGCAGGGGCTGAGGAGAGCCCCGGCGACATTGGGGCTGACATTGGCAGCTGGCTTTTTTTTAGGAACCCCGAGACTTGTTTCCGCTCTCGTGGTAATATGACACTGATAGAATAACAAATGTGCTAATTAGCCCCCATTTACATTCCCATGATTCCCGCTTAATGACTTCCCATTGTGCAGATGCTTTGGAATCCCATTAGCGAACGCATAATTTGGCTAATTGGAGAAGGAAGTTTCTAATATGGAGTCCTCTCCAACTCCAAGAGATCCTAGGATCTGCTGGTGGGCTGAGAGTCACTGGGCCCCGATCTGATCAGACTCTCTGAGGGATGAGGGGCTACTGTCTGGCCCCTCCCTCCATGAAAAGTCTCAGAGTTCCTCCTTGTGCCTGACCTGCAGTCTTCAAGCTGTAGCCTCTGTCGAAGTTCTCCTTGCCCCATTCTCAGCTAACTGTCAACTCATGGACACTTACTGCCCTCCCGGGCTGGGCCATCCATCAGACAGTCAGTAACCTACGTTTAGCGCTTCCTGGGGGCAGAGTACTGAGCGCTGACCGCGTGCAGACCACTCTGCAGAGCACTTGGGAGAGTGCAGTTGAGTGCAATTGAGTCCAACCCCTGCGCTCGGGGAGCTCACAGTCTAAAGGGTTGAGCGCTGATCTTCCCCTTTAGGATCCTTGCTGTAGGATTTGGGGAAAACTGTGAGTCCAGGAATGCCCCGGGGGTCCAGGCTCGTCAAACTCATTCCCCAAGTCCCTTTGGTTGGACTTGTCAGCTGTGTGACCTTGGGTAAGTCACTTAACTTCTCTGGGTCCCAGTTCCCTCATCTGTAAAATGGGGATGAAGACTGTGAGCCCCACGTGGGATAACCTGATTACCTTGTATCTACCCCAGTGCTTAGAACAGTGCTTGGCACATAGTAAGTGCTTAACAAATACCAACATTATTATTATTATTATTATCGCCAACTTTCCTCAGAAAGGAAAAGTCCGGAGGTCTTACAGATAAGATGGCCCTACGTCATTCATTCATTTAATTCAATCGTATTTATTGAGCACGTACAGTGTGCAGAGCACTGTACTAAGCGCTTGGGAAGTACAAGTTGGCAACATATAGAGCCAGTTTCTACCCAATAGCGGGCTCACGGTCAGCAAGGACGGTCCTGGACCATTGCTGGGGGTCCAAGGGAGCCCACCTTACGCTGGTCCTCAGTTTGGGCTGTCTCCCTCTTTTAGACTGTGAGCCCACTGTTGGGTAGGGACTGTCTCTATATGTTGCCAACTTGTACTTCCCAAGCGCTTAGTACAGTGCTCTGCACACAGTAAGCGCTCAATAAATACGATTGATTGATTGATTTGGGCTGCAGCTCGCTCATTCCAGACTGTTGGGGCCCCAGAGCATCTTCCAAAATGTGTGGTCACAGAGAAGGAAAGGTGATGGGGAAGTAGGGGTGGCGCTCAGGCAGGGAAGGGGTCCTCGCAGCCCGAATTTCAGGGGTGGAGAACAAGAAGTGAGAGGGGAATGGACGGTCCATCCCTAACCAGGAGGGTGGATGTTTCGCGGGGCAACCAGCACATGATTCCTCCAGCCGTGCCAGCATCCCTGTGGGAGACAGAACCATGGCCTGGATGGTCTGGGAGCTGGCCCTGGATGGCACGAGTCGGGTTCTGCTCTTTCCATGCTTATATCCCTCGCAAGCTCTGCAGAGAGCGGACTTCAAAGCGGCAGACTTGCCCAACCGAGGGGAAGCATCACAGAGCCCAGAGACTCCTTTCAGATACAAGAAAGATTTACAAGTTAGGTGGCTTATTCTTGGCTTTTCCGGGCTTTCAGATCTCCTTATCAGAGCCAGAAATAGCAGGCCCAGAAGCTTTCCATGCTACACCGAATGAACTGGTTTTCCCGACTCCTCATCCTCAGTTAACAGTCCGAAGAGAGAGAAAGAGAGAGAGAGAGGCAGGCATCTTGTCCCAGTTTTATTGATGTGGGGTTTCAGGGCCAGATATAGTTGGAGTTGTACTTTATAAGTGCTTGATATTCACCCCACCCTCAGCTCCACAATACTTATTTTTTTTAATGTATCTGCCTCCCCCTCTAGACTATAAAATCCTTGTGGGCAGGAAACATGCATACCAACTCTCTTATACTGGACTCTCTCAGGTTCTTAGTACAATGCTCTGCACACAGTAGAGAATCAGTGTCCCTAATAATAATGATGGTATTTGTTAAGCGCTTACTATGTGCAAAGCACTGTTCTAAGTTCTGGGGGGGATGCAAGGTGATCAGGGTAGTCCATGTGGGGCTCACAGTCTTAATCCCCATTTTACAGATGAGGTAACTGAGGCACAGAGAAGTGAAGTGACTTGCCCAAAGTCACACAGCTGAGAAGTGGCGGAGCCGAGATTAGAACCCACGACCTCTGACTCCCAAGCCCGGGCTCTTTCCACTGAGCCGTACTGCACGGGCTTGGGAGTAGGAGGACCAGGCTTCTAATCCTGGCTCTGTGACTTGTCTGCTGAGTGACCTTGGGCAAGTCACTTGACTTATTTGTACCTCATTTATAAATCTCTCATCTATTAAATTGGAATTAAGACTCTGAGCCCCAGGTGGCACGTGAGCTCTGTCCAACCTGATTATCTTATATGTAAGATAATACATACCTTATTATCATATCCCATCCCCCCACCCCCCCACCTCACCTCCTTCCCCTCCCCACAGCACCTGTATATATGTATATATGTTTGTACATATTTATTACTCTATTTATTTTACTTGTACTTATTTACTATTCTATTTATTTTATTTTATTAATATGTTTTGTTTTGTTGTCTGTCTCCCCCTTCTAGACTGTGAGCCTGCTGTTGGGTAGGGATCATCTCTATATGTTGCCAACTTGTACTTCCCAAGCGCTAAATACAGTGCTCTGCACACAGTAAGCGCTCAATAAATACGATTGAATGAATGAATGAATAATCCAGCACTTAGTACAGTTCCTGGTACACAGTAAGCGCTTAATAAATAGCATTAAAAAAAGTAAGCATTTGAGAAATGCAGTTGATTGATTGAATTGAGCAGTTTCACCAGCACCAGGGCGTAGAACTGAACATCAAGTGTTTTTCAGGCCAGAGGCGTTGGAAGCCCCACCAGCCTCCGAGCCTTGTCTGTCTTTTCACTCCTTTGCCGAGTTGGGGAGAAAAGGGAAGACATCAAGAAACCCGAGCGTCTGCCCTGCAGGGAGCTGGCCTGGCGCAGTCACAAAGGTTTTAAAGTGGCAGTGAAAGCAATTCCCAAATTCGGTAGCCGTGACACTTCAGTCAGTCAATCAAAGTTATGTATTGAGTGCTTATTGTGTGTAAAGCAGTGTTCCAAGCACTTGGGAGAGTGCAGTATAGCAGAATCGTAGACAAGTTCCCCCGCAGTAATCAAGACAGGTGGGAGAGAACGCACCGGAAGGCAGGGTGGCTAGGTGCATGACAATTGCAAGGTGAGGGTGACTCTTCCTGTGCTGAGAAAGTTGCCTCACGAAGTAGCAGAAGTGCTCTGGGCATCGTGGGTGGCCACTGCTACAGGGTAGCAGGAGGAAGTCTTTCCCCGATGAGGAAGAGACCGCAAGACTCCCATTGCTTCCATCAGCCACCCCTACGTGCCCCGATAAAATCTTGCCACCAGGAGCATCGGCTACGGAACCACAGGTTGGCTAGAGAGAGGGACCCGGGACAGCGAGGAGTGACAGACAAGGGTGTCCCTACTCTGGTTCAGTCAAGCTCTGCTATAATAATAATAATGATGGCATTTGTTAAGCGCTTACTATGTGCAAAGCACCGTTCTAAGCGCTGCTATCTTGTCTCACGCCTGAACCCCCCTGGGCTCCCTCTGTCGGGGCCCGGTTTGGGTCCCTATTGGACAAAGGGGCAGTTCTAATTTTACCCCCCTGAATGGAGAAGGTATGTCAAGGTGACAACCAAGGCCGGGCACCCATATGCCAGAGGCCAACTGAAGCTGACCTTCCCAAGGCCCCAGTCCCCTTGCCTGGTGAGAAGCAGTGTGGCTCACTGGAAAGAGCAAAGGCTTTGGAGTCAGAGGTCATGGGATCAAATCCCGACTCCGCCAGTTGTCAGCTGTGTGACTTTGGGCAAGTCACTTCACTTCTCTGGGCCTCAGTGACCTCATCTGTAAAATGGGGATGAAGACTGTGAGCCCCCCGTGGGGCAACCTGACCATCTTGTAACCTCCCCAGCGCTTAAAACAGTGCTTTGCACAGAATAAGTGCTTAATAAGTGCCATCATTATTATTATTATTATTATTACTTTCAGGTCTGACGGCATGGGCTGTGAGGGGCCGGGCCTTCTGCTCCCGGGAAGAGTGAGCCCATTCCCCCTCTCAACCCCCTCTACTATACCTGCTCCCCAAAGGGATGAGCAAAGAGGTACCCCATCTCTCAGATGGGTCAGAGGTAGGACTCAGCCTGTGGCCTTACTCTGGATCACCCATCCCTTGTGGTGGGAGCCTTGGAAGGGATCATAGACTGAGTCACCTGGACCTGGAAAAAAATGGGGACCAGAGGCAACAGACTTTGGTATTGGCCTCTGGTTTCCCATTAACCCCCTATACACACACATGACTTCACTGCCATCCTTAATCCAGCAACTTCTTGAACTGCCACCTAAGCCTGCTCTCAGCCCAGGCCTTGACTTTGAGGCTTTGTATAATCTGGTTGAGAGGAGCAAGAGTAAGAAGAGGAAGGGGACAGAAGGGAGGGGAGAGAAAGAGAGATAGGAAAGAAGGGAGGACAGAAAGGGAAAGAGGAGAGAGAGGGGAGAGAAGGAAAGGAGAGAGGGAAAAAGCATCAAGAATAGGAAGAGAGAAAGTAAAAAGGAGGAAAGGAGACGGTGAGAGGAAAGGGGAGAGGAGAAAGATGGGGGAGGGAAGGGGAGAGAAGGGAGGAAAGAGGAGAGGAGAGAGTTAAAGGGGAGAGAGAAAAGGAGGAGAAGAGAGGAGAGGGAAGACCAAGAAAAAGGGAAAGAAGGGAAGAAAGATAGGGAAAGAGGAGAGAGAAGAGGGGAAGAGAGAAAAGCTACAAACCTCAGTTCCCCAGTGCCACCCTCTCGAGCTGCTAGCAAGGGAAAACACAATGTGACAGGCACATTCCCTGGGCTTCGTTTCCAGTCCATCAGACAAGACATTAAACTGGCTCTCGGCGAGGTTGTGTCGGCGAAAGGTGCAAAACACCGGGGTCTGGGGACGGTTCCTTACATAAGTGAACGGGGAAGGCGGGGCGGACGTGCCCCACATGCACTAATGACTCCAGCAGAGAGTCCATCCCCATCAGCCCTGACAGGCCCCACTGGGGAAGAGACGGGCGAGAGCCAACATCTATTGCTGAGGGTGGGAGAAGAGAACACAAATCACAACAAATCCTGAGACCTTTGGGTGGTTTTTCGCCCCTTTGTACAGTTTTTTTTTCCTTTCTGTGATATTTGTTAAAAGCATTCTATGCGTCAAGAACTGTTCTAAGCTCTAAGATGCACATTTATCAGGTCGGACACAGTTCCCGTCCCACGTGGGACTCACAGACTAAGTAGGAAGGAGAATGGGTTTTGAATCCCCATTTTACAGGTGACGAAACCCGTGTTCATCGTGACCCCCACCCTCACCCTGGGGGGAAAGCACATGACCAGAGAGTGAGACCAAGTTGGTGACTAGCCAACGGCTGACCTGTCTCTCTCCCTCCCCTCCACCTCCTGGGCTGTGAAAAGTGCCAACCCCCTGAGAACAGAAAAGCAGAAACAGATAGGGTTAGGGTCTTGGCTTGTACCTTTTTACCCGACTGAATTCAATCCCCGCCCACAAAATCATTGTTTTTCAAATGAGGGTGAAAGCTAAAGAAAAGGCCTGAAATTTTGGTTTCGGGGGATTTCCCTCTTCCCCCAGCTGCCCCCCTACTCCCTGAGGGCGGAGGAATTGGCTCCCGAGGCTGGTATCCACCCACGGCTAGTCAGTGAACTGGCCGTAAGCCCTCACCTCAATCCTGGGATTGGGAAACTCTTCCATTCTGGAATGACGCTACAGGATGACACCCTAATTAAGCCCCATCCTCTGAACGAGGCCGGGGCCGCCGACAGGTAGCCAAGCTTTCATTTAGCCTTTCATTTTGCCAGCAAGGGGGACTGCTAGAGGGAGACGGGCGGAGCAGGTGGTAGCCAATATGACTCAAGGAATCGATCTATCAGTGGTATTTCGTAAGCACTAACTGTGGGCATAGCTTCGTATGATAGAGTACAGTGGAGGAAGTGGACCTGATCCCTGCCCTCGAGGAGTTTACAGTCCAGCGGGGAAACGGACATTAAATTAAATCACAGGTGGAGGAGGCATCTGAGAATAAGAGTGTGAATACATTGGCTGTGATGAGGCCTATGGACCTTAGTGCATAAGTGACCCAGTCCTCAGTCGTCAATCAGTGACACAATTAAGTGTCTACTGGGTGCAGAACTTGGGAGAGGGCAATATCGTAGCATTGGTAGGCATGATCCCTGCCCTAAAGGAGTTTACAGACTAGAGGGAGGGGAGGGAAATAAGATGGGGAGATGAGAGGCTAGTCAGGGAAGACTTCCTGGAGGAGATATGATTTTAGTAGAGGTTTGAAGACAGAGAGAGTGGTGGTCTGTTGGATGTGAAGGGGGAAAGTAAAATAAAGTCAAAGGAAGCCTCAATTTGAAATCTTAAAATTTGAACCTGATGTTTCCAGAATCGTAAAACAGGAGTGAGACACCTCAAACGATGTATGTTTTTCCCCCAATCCACAGTCCATCGTTTGTAATAATAATGATGGCATTTATTAAGCGCTTACTATGTGCAAGGCACTGTTCTAAGCTCTGGGGAGGTTACAAGGTAATCAGGTTGTCCCACGGGGGGCTCACAGTCTTAACCCCCATTTTACAGATGAGGTCACTGAGGCACAGGGAAGTTAAGTGACTTGCCCAAAGTCACACAGCTGACAGTTGGCAGAGCTGGGATTTGAACCCATGACCTCTGACTCCAAAGCCCGGGCTCTTTCCACTGAGCCACGCTGCTTCTGGCTATACGTCGGGCTCCTACTCCGGCCGGAACCGAGTACCGTAGAGGCGGAGGCGCGATCGTTCACCCCGCAGCCGATTCAGAAAGACAGAGAAAGGGGAAAACAAGTCAGGAGGGCCAGTTGATAGGACTGACCAAATTTGCTGAGAGATGAGGATGTACCACAAAGAGACATGCAGTTTCTAGAGAATGACGATGTTGTTTATTAAGGATTATAAGCCCCATGCTAAGCACTGGGATAGGTACAAGATATTCAGGTTAGACAGAACCCTTGTCATACACGGGGGTCCCAGTCTAAATAGGAGGGAGAGTAGGTATTTTATTCATTCATTCATTCAATCGTATTTAATGAGCGCTTGCTGTGTGCAGAGCACTGTACTAAGCACTTGGGAAGTGTTTTATCCCCATTTTACAGATTCATTCATTCAATCGTATTTATTGAGCGCTTGCCGTGTGCAGAGCACTGTACTAAGCACTTGGGAAGTATTTTATCCCCATTTTACAGATTCATTCATTCAATCGTATTTATTGAGCGCTTACCGTGTGCAGAGCACTGTACTAAGCGCTTGGAAAGTACAAGTTGGCAACATATGAGAAGATGAGAAGATGATACAGATGAGACGCCGAGTGGCCTAGTGGACCCAGCGCTTAGAACAGTGCTTTGCACATAGTAAGCGCTTAATAAATGCCATCATTATTATAGAGTCTTGGCCTAGAAGCCAAAAGGCCCTGCTTTGCCACTTGTCTGCTGTGTGGCCTTGGGCAAGTCACTTAATTCTCTGGGGTTCAGTTACCTCATTAGAGAAGCAGCGTGGCTCAGTGGAAAGAGCCCGGGCTTGGGAGTCAGAGGACCTGGGTTCTGATCCCGGCTCTGCCACTTGTCTGTTGTGTGACCTTGGGCAAGTCACTTCACCTCTCTGTGCCTCAGTTCCCTCATCTGGAAAACGAGGATTCAAAGTGTGAGCCCCACGTGGGACAACCTGATTACCTTGTAACTACCCCAGTGCTTAGAACGGTGCTTGGCATAGAGTAATTGCTTAACAAATGCCAGAATTATCGTTATTATTATCTGGAAAAACAGGGATTAGGACGTGGGCTGTGTCTGAACTGTTTAGCTTGTATTCATTCATTCATTCAATCGTATTAATTGAGTGCTTACTGTGTGCAGAGCACTGTACTAAGCGCTTGGGAAGTACAAGTTACAAGTAGTATCTACCCCAGAGCTTATTATAGTCCCTAGCTTAACAAATACCATTAAAAAATGAGGTAACTGGGGCACAGAGTAATTAAGTGACTTGCCCAAGGCCACACAGAGGCAACTCCAAGGACTAGAACCCAGGTGTCATGTCTCCCAGGCTCTTTCCCCTGATTCAACCAGCATCATCTCCGAGTGAGTCCAAATCAACAACCTCAGAATGGGATTCCCTGGATCACAGCCCATTTGCTGGCAGTGAGGCAGTGCTCCCAGCGATACCATTCTCTGTTATCGTGTGAGGAGAATGATAATAGAAAGAATTCCCAAGAATTGGTTCTATGGGGAGCTGAAATCTATCAATCCATCAACGGAATTTATTGAGCGCTTACTGTTTGCAGGGCACTGTACTAAGCACTTGGAAGAATACTTTGACGATGAGCCCCGGTTGAGACCTGATTATTCATTCAATCGTATTTATTGAGCACTTACCGTGTGCAGAGCACTGTACTAAGCGCTTGGAAGAGTACTTTGACAATGAGCCCCGGTTGAGACTTGATTATTCATTCAGTTGTATTTATTGAGCACTTACTGTGTGCAGAGCACTGTACTAAGCGCTTGGAAGAGTACTTTGACGATGAGCCCCGGTTGAGACTTGATTATTCATTCAATCGTATTTATTGAGCACTTACTGTGTGCAGAGCACTGTACTAAGCGCTTGGAAGAGTACTTTGATGATGAGCCCCCATTGAGACTCGATTATTCATTCAGTTGTATTTATTGAGCACTTACTGTGTGCAGAGCACTGTACTAAGCGCTTGGAAAGTACAATTCGGCAACAGAGACAATCCCTGCCCACAACGGGCTCACAGTCGAAAAGCGGGGAGACAGACATCCAAATAAGCAAAGTATATGGGCTGGGTTGTAGTACAACAGTAGTGATGTGGGAGAGGGGGAACAAAGGTGTTTGGGTGCTTTGAAGATGGTATTTATTAAGTACTATGTGCCAGACACTGTATTAAACACTGGAGTGAATACAAACAAATCGGGTTAGACCCTGTCCCACATGGGGCTCACAGTCTCAGTCAATCAATCAATCAATCAATCAATTGTATTTATTGAGCACTTACTGTGTGCAGAACACTGTACTAAGTGCTTGGGAAGTACAAGCAGTCCTCATTTTACACATAAGGTAAGAGGTCCAGAGAAGTGAAGTGACTTACCCAAGGTCACACAGCAGAGCAGTAGCAGAGCTGGGATTATCTTGTTTCTATCTCAGTGCCTTGTCACAGAATAAGCACTTTATAGGGTGATGGTTTGATATAGTATAACAGAGTTGATAGAGACAATCCCTGCCCACAAGGAGTTTACAGTCTAGAGGGGGAGACAGGCATTGAAATAAACTGCGGATATAGATTTAAGGGCAGAGTGAATAAAGGATGCAAATCCAAGTTCTTGGGTGATGCAGAAAGGAGAGGGAATAGAGGGAAATGAGGGCTTAGTATTGGAAGGCCTCTTGGAGGAGATGTGGTTGTAATAAGGCTTTGAAGGTGGGGAGAGCGGTGGTCTGTCGGATATGAAATGGGAGAATATTCCAGGGCAGAAGTAGGGCATGGTTGAGGGGTCGGCAGCGAGATAGACAAAATTGAGGTACAGTGAGCAGGTTGGTGTTAGAGGAGCAATGGGGCCAACAAAGCTTGTATAATAATAATAATAATAATAATAATAATAATGGTGTTTGTTAAGCGCTTACTATGTGCCAAACACTGGAGCCAACAAAGCTTGTATTATAATAATAATAATGGTGTTTGTTAAGCACTTACTATGTGCCAAACACTGTTCTGAGCTCTGGGATAGATGCAAGGTGATCAGGTTGTTCCACGTGGGCCTCACAGCCTTAATCCCCGGTTTACAGATGAGGTAACTGAGGCACAGAGAATAATAATAATAATAATAATAATAATGTTGGTATTTGTTAAGCGCTTACTATGTGCAAAGCACTGTTCTAAGCGCTGGGGTAGGTACAAGAGAAGTGAAATGACTTGCCCAAAGTCACACAGGGGACAAGCAGTGGAGTCAGGATTAGAACCCATGACCTCTGACTCCCAAAGCCGGGCTCTCTCCACTAAGCCACGTTGCTTCTCTATCTACCCCACTGCCGAGTACAGTGCCCGGCACATAGTAAATGTTTAGCATCTACCTTAAAAATGGAGTTGGGATGGAGTTGGGGTGGATGGCGGAGGTGCTTTCATTCATTCATTCATTCATTCAGTCGTATTTATTGAGCGCTTACGGTGTGCAGAGCACTGTACTAAGCGCTTGGGAAGGACAAGTTGAGACGGATGAATGAAAGACTTCGAAGAGTCACAGAAGCACCAACGTGTCCCCACTGTAGGATACTGGAAGGGAAGTGAAAATGGAGCTAATGTGGAGTGCTGCGGTGGGGCAGGAACGGCCGGGGAGAGACAGGTGTCCTTTGTTAGCACACTTCTGGCACCGTGCACACCACAAGACCCGGCCGCCTAACATGTACCACAAAAAGGGCGGCAGTGTGCCCGGTAGGCTCGTGCCACCCAGCTGCCTCCGTGCGTCACGTCGCATCCGCCCCCGACGGGTGCCATGGCACCTGTCGCCATGGTACCCTGGAGGCTGGGCAAAGGCAGACAAGGACCAAACACCTGGAAGGGAGCCCTCCCCAATCCTTCCTGCCGCTGGAGCGAGCCTGCCTTCCTGTGCCCGCAGTCTTTTAGACTGTGAGCCCACTGTTGGGTAGGGACTGTCTCTATATGTTGCCAATTTGTACTTCCCAAGCGCTTAGTACAGTGTTCTGCACATAGTAAGCGCTCAATAAATACGATTGATGATGATGATGCCTGACAGGATGGGGTGGGCTCAGCCCCTTCGCCTCAGGGTGGACGGGAGCTGTGGTGTGGGTTCGCTCTTGACTCCAGCCAGGCAGAAATAATAATAATAACGATGGCATTTGTTAAACGCTTACTATGCGCCAAGCGCTGTTCTAAGTGCTGGGGAGGTGACAAGGTGGTGAGGTTGGCCCCCGGGGGGCTCGCAGTCTTAATCCCCATTTTTACAGATGAGGGCCCAGAGAAGTGAAGTGACTTGCCCCGAGTCACCCAGCTGACAGGTGGCGGAGCCGGGATCTGAACCCATGACCTCTGACTCCAAAGCCCGGGCTCTTTCCACTGAGCCACGCCGCTTCTCAAGTGGAAGTGTGGAACTCTCCTGGCTCAGGCGGGGAGGGCCAAGGGGGTAGACTGCGGGGAGTAGCTCACGCTTCCCTCCCCAGGTGGTTATCGGATTGCTGGATGACCCGAAGAAAGGCGCTTGTCCTCTCTGGGCCTCAAGTTTCCCAATCTGTAAAATAGGGATAATGCTTTCCTTCCTAGTATGTTGGAGAGAGCCTTGTCCAGCAAAAGGGAGAAAAGCCTGCCAGTGGTTATCTCCCTGTGCCCCGAGGGAGTAGTCTTGGGGCTCCTTGGAGGTGGTGTTGGTTACTTTATTCTTTTAATGGTATTTGTTAGGTGCTTATTATGTGCCAAGCACTGTGCTAAGTGCTAGAGAAGAAGCTTGGAAAGAGCACGGGTTTGGGAGTCATAGGTCATGGGTTCAAATCCCGGCTCTGCCAATTGTCAGCTGTGTGACTTTGGGCAAGCCGCTTATCTTCTCTGGGCCTCAGTTCCCTCATCTGTCAAATGGGGATTAAGACGGTGAGCCCCGCGTGGGACAACCTGATCACCTTGTAACCTCTCCAGCGCTTAGAACAGTGCTTTGCACATAGTAAGCGCTTAATAAATGCCATTATTTTCATTATTATTATAAAAGACAGTCAGACACGGTCTCAGTCCCACCAGGGGCTCACAGTCTAGGGAGCAGGAAGGCAGGTATTAAATCCCTAGTAGATGAGGAAACTGAGGCTCGGAGAAGCGAAGTGACTTGCCCAAGAACACACAGTAGACAAGTGGCAGTGCCGGGATTAGAACCAGGGTCCTCCGGCTCACAGATCCGTGCTCTTCCCGCTAGGCCAGGCTGGTATTTCTTAATTGTCCCCGATCAGGGCGGCGGAGGGCTTCCTGGATGCTTTCTGCCAGTCTGGGTGTCCCCTAGGGTCGCCAATTGACTGGCCCGCTCTGGGGTTAGGGGGACGACGTCCTTTCCGCCCCACCCGCCGTCGGCCAGCACATCGGCCGACCTACCTGAGTCTCTCCTCCCCTCTCCTTCTTCCTCCCCCAACTCCCCAGCTGTGGGTGAACCAAGAAGATGGAGTGGAAGAAGGCACCAGCGAGGTCCAGAACGGGCACCTGGACCCCGGCTCAGACTGCCTGTGCCTCGGCCGGACCCTGCAGAACCGGGACCAGATGAGAGCCAACGTCATCAATGAGATCATGAGCACAGAACGCCACTACATCAAGCACCTCAAGGACATCTGTGACGTGAGTGAAAGCCAGGCCGGGGGGGCGGCAGGGGATAAGAATAATCATAATAATAACGATGACATTTGTTAAGCGCTTACTATGTGCTTCTGAGCTCTGGGGAGGCTGCAAGGTGATCAGGTTGTCCCACGGGGGGCTCACACTCAATCCCCATTTTACAGATGAGGGAACTGAGGCCCAGAGAAGTGAAGTGACTTGCCCAAAGTCACACAGCTGGCAATTGGTGGAGCCGGGATTTGAACCCATGACCACTCACTCCAAAGCCGGGGCTCTTTCCACTGAGCCATGCTGCTTCTCCAGGGGGATGCTGGGGAGTCAGCAGGAAGCGGCTCAGGCGGGAGGGCCACGGAGGTAGGATGCGGGGAGTAGCTCCTGCTTCCCTCCCAGATGGATACCGGATTGCTGGATGCCCCGGAGAAAGGCACTGGTCCTCTCTGGGCCTCAATTTTCGCCTTCTATAAAATAGGGATAACGCCTTCCTTCCTGGCATGTTGGAGAGAGCCTTGCCTAGCAAAAGGGAGTGTGAGTGGTTACCTCCCTGTGCCCTGAGGGAGTAGTCTTGGGGCTCCTTGGAGGTGGTGTCGTACAGAGAGATAAGCCAGCCCATATGGCATAGGGGACCTCTGGCCAGTTCCTACAGCAGCCCCTCCAGTCCCCCGGCCGGTCCAAAAGCCCTGTGCCCTTATCCCGGGAGAGACCCAGACTCCAGAGGAAGGGTGCGGGGGTTCCAACCTGGCCCTCAGAGCCCGATTCCCAGTCTTGCTTCTGCAGTGCCTTGGAGAGGGGCACACCGGGCTGATGCCCACCACGGCCGAAGAGCCCAGGGGCGGCATTAGAGAAAGGAAGCTGCAGCACAGACTCTATAAAGGTGGAAGGGGGGGGGTGACCACATGGCCCAGGGGGACTGCCCTCCCAGCTAGGTGTGGGGCCACTCTCTGAGCAGAATTCTTGGGCTTGTCCCAGGACACAGAGGCAGGGCCGAAAATGGCCTTGGGGGCTGCATGGACTCTGGGCAAGCTTGGGCCCCAGCATGGTTTTGACTCATACTCAGTGGGAAGGCTCCCTCCCATCAGCCTCCTCAGCCCCAGGACACGCATTCAGCCCCTCATGAGCAGCACCACCTCCGATACAAGGGCTGCCCACTGCCCACAGCTGTGGACCCCCAGGTGGCCCCCCCCCCCCCCCCCCCCCCCCCCGTCTCAAGGCTCTGAGCTCCTGGAAGGAACGGGATGGTAGGGAAGGAGAGACTCATCCATTCTTTTTCCTATCACCTCTAATTGACCTTAGAGTCCATCTCCCCCGCTAAACTCTAAGCTCCATATGGCCAGGCTTGGGACCACTTCTCCTACCATACTCTACCAAACACTCGGTACCAACGCCCTCAAGACTGTAAGCTCCTGTGGGCAGGGAACATCTCTACCAACTCTGTTATACTGTACTTTCCTAAGCCCTTAGTCTCCTCTCGGGAGAGTTTCCAGTCCTTTACCAGTCTCAGCTACAGAAGGGAGAGTAAAGCAGAGACCTACCCATTCCATTCCTAGCTTGGCCAGTGGCTAGTGAGTGGAAGTTAATCTGCTATAAGGCAAAACTCATCTGTGCAGGGCAGCAGCTACATGGGAGACAGTCAAGGCAGGAGACTCAAGTTTAATAGTAATAATAATAATGATGGGCTTTGTTAAGCGCTTACTATGTGCAAAGCACTGTTCTAAGTTTACTGCATGGAAGGAGGCAATGGTAAACCCCTTCCGTATTTTTCCCAAGAAAAGGCTCTGGATACGCCACCAGAACGATCGCAGATGGAGGTGGGGCCTTCTGGGAGAGATGTGTTATGGGTCGGAAACGACTTGACAGCATAAGCCAACTTGTACTTCTCAAGCGCTTAGTACAGTGCTCTGCACACAGTAAGTGCTCAATAAATACGATTGAATGAATGAATGAATAAGGCCAGGCAAGACCTTAGTAAAGTGCTCTGCAAACAGTAGGTGCTCATTAAGTACTATTGATTGATGCTCTGTACCCAACATGAGGACAATAAGTACCATCGATTGATTGATTAAGATAGGCACTGGCCCTCTGGAACCATTCCCATAATCTTCCAGGTCTGGTCCTGTACCGATGTCATGTTGTATTTCTATTAGCATGCTTACTTCCCACCTACCTGCCAGCGGGCTTGAGCTGGGGCTTACCTGCAAGGCCGCTGTAGGGCACTGATAAGGCTCCAAGGGATAAAGACAGGCTGTGGTTTTGTAAATCTGCAGAAGTGGGGAAAAACAGATGCCTTTGCACTCGGGAAATGCATCTCTTGGTGCACTTGTGACGCTCGACAGGAAAGTCTGGGGAGTTTGGGGGAACGGGGGCGAAGGGGGTTCTGAGCTGGGGTTTCCCTTCCAACCAGGTCGAAGGGTCTGAAGCGGTCCAAACCTCTCTTCAATCTGCTTATTGAGCCTCCACTCTGGGGAGGTGGCTAGGCCACACCTCCAAATGGGGGGACTGATTCTGGAGCTCCAGTAGCCCTTCAATACCAAGCCTGCAGTGGGCTCTGCCCCACACCCTTCCCGAGGGTCCCAGAAGGTCACGGGTCTGGACCGAACCCAGGTCCAGTAGACCATTTCCTGTTGGGCTTCAGGTTGGGGACCAGGACCAGGATGGTAATGCTTACCCAGGTGTCTGCTGGAGGAGGAGTGATGTCGCTGTTGCCGTCTGCCAGTTACCACGGCAACGGCAGTGATGATTCACGTGGCTTTCAGCCAAAATTGGCTCCCCTAACAGCCTCTTCTTTTATTCCTCCTGTTTCTCCTCCCCCTCTCTTCCTCCAGTCCCTCCTCCCCTTTCTTCACCTCGAGACTCTCCTTTGCCTCCTCCGCCTTCTCCTCCCCCACTTTCCTCTTTTTCTTCTTCCTTCTCCTCCCCCTCTTCCTCCCTCCTCCTCCACCTCCTCATTGCCCTCTTGCTCCTCCTCAGGGTCTTCCCTTTCCTTCCCCATTCCCTGCTTTCTCTAAACGTGGCCCAAATAAACCAGTCATTCCTCTGCAACAAATCTGGGGATCTGGGGGCTGGTTTGCGTCGGGCCCTGAGTCGTGGGGTCCGGAGCGGATGGTGGGCCCGGTGGGGGCTGTGAGCCGACAGGTCCAACTCAGTTGCTGAGCGAGGAGACCCTCTGTGTCCCCCAGCAAGATGCCGCCTGGGAAACCGGAGTTGCTTATGAACTCTAAACAAAGAAATCAATCAATCAATCAATCAGTCAAGAGTATTTTTCGTGTACTTACTCTGTGCAGAGCACTGTACTGAGTGCTTGGGAGAGTACAACAGAGGTGGTAGACGAGTTTCCTGCTCTCTAGGAACTTAGAGTCAAGGAGGGAAGACTGTCACCGAAATACATTTCCAAAAGGGGGAAACCACGGAGAATAAGCATGTGGACATAAGTGCTGTGGGGATGGTGACCAAAGTGCTTCGGGGGTACAGACCCAAGTGCATAGTTAATAATAGTAATTATGGTATTTGTTAAGCAGACACTGAACTAAGCACCGAGGCGGATACAAGCAAATCGGGTTGGACACGGTCCCCGTCCCACGAAGGGCTCACGGTCTCAATCCCCATCTTACAGATGAGGTAACTGACGCACAGAGAAGTGAAGTGACTTGCCCAAGGTCACACAGCAAGCGAATGGTGGCGTCAGGATTAGAACCCATGACCTTTTGATTCCCAGGCCCATGCTCTATCCACTATGCTGTAGTTGACACAGAAGGGAGGGAGAATAGAGTGGAGAGGTGTGTGGTTAGTGAGAGAAGGCTTCCTGCAGGAGACCGGGCATTTAAAATTCACCCCACCCTAAGCCCCACAGCACTTTTGAACTTATCTATAAATTATATGTATTATAAATTATTATTTTTGTTCATGTCTGTCTTCCCCTTTAGACTGTAAGCTCACTGTGGGCCGGGAATGTGTCCACCAGCCCTGTTGTATTGTGCTTCCCCACTTAGTACACTGTTCCGAACATAGGAACTGCTCAATAAATACCATTGCCGCTGACGATTCAGATGACGTAATAGGATTTTGGTGGGTTTTGAACTAGGAGAGAGCGGTGGCCTGTCAGGTAGGGCGTGAGCAGGGGGTTGATGGTGAAAGATGAGACGAGAGCGATGTCCAGTCAGTAGGTTGGGATTAGAGGAGCGAAGTGCGTGGGCTGGGCTGCAGTGGGAGAGAGCCGACTGATTCCTCAAAGCTGATGGTCGGGAGTTTCTGCTTGATGAGGAGATGGTGAGCGCAGGGCACTATAATAACAATAATGATGGCATTTATTAAGTGCTTACTATGTGCAAAGCACTGTCCTAAGCGGTGGGGAGGTTACAAGGTGATCAGGTTGTCCCACGGGGGGCTCACAGTCTTCATCCCCATTCTACAGGTGAGGTAACTGAGGCCCAGAGAAGTGAAGTGACTTGCCCCAAGTCACACAGCTGACATGTGGCAGAGCCGGGATTTGAACCCATGAACTCTGACTCCAAAGCCCGGGCTCTTTCCACTGAGCCACGCTGCTTCCCCCATACTTCCCACTATACTAAGCGCTTGGGAAGTCCAAGTCGACAACATACAATATACAATCCCATCCCCCCCTGCCCTTCCCCATTCCCCACGCCCTACCTCCTTCCCCTCCCCACATCACCTGTATATATGTTTGTACAGATTTATTACTCTATTTTACCTGTACATATTTTCTATTCTATTTTGTTAATATGTTTTGCTTTGTTGTCTGTCTCCCCCTCCTAGACTGTGAGCCCGCTGTTGGGTGGGGACTGTCTCTGTATGTTGCCCACATGGACTTCCCAAGCGCTTAGTACAGTGCTCTGCACACAGTAAGCACTCAGTTAATACGATTGAATGAATAAATGAATGTTGGGTAGGAACCGTCTCTGTATGTTGCCCACTTGGACTTCCCAAGCGCTTAGTACAGTGCTCTGCACATAGTAAGCGCTCAGTTAATACGATTGAATGAATGAATGAATGTTGGGTAGGGACCGTCTCTGTATGTTGCCCACTTGGACTTCCCAAGTGCTTAGTACAGTGCTTTGCACACAGTAAGCGCTCAATAAATACGATTGAATGAACCACTCAGAGTTTTTGAGTGAAATGTGCACAGCTGCCTTTTCTTTTGGTCAGACTGGTGGGGTGACAGGCTGGAGTCAGGGAAGCCAGTGAGAATCGATCATCATCATCATCAATCGTATTTATTGAGCGCTTACTGTGTGCAGAGCACTGTACTAAGTGCTTGGGAAGTACAAGTTGGCAACATATAGAGACAGTCCCTACCCAACAGTGGGCGATCAGTCAGTCAGTGGTATTTATTGAGCACTTACTGTGTGCAGAGCACTGTACTAAGCCCTTGGGAAAGTCTAATACAACGGAGAAAGCAGGAGACACTCAACCTCCCCACCCTCCATGTCCCTGCTCAAGTTAGAGACATAGGTGGGCGGCCCCCGGCTCTTCCTGTTTCAGCTCTCAAAGACACAGCATCTTTCGCTCCCTCTTCCTCCCCAATCTCAGTCAATCAATCAATCAATCAATCGTATATATTGAGCACTTACTATGTGCAGAGCACTGTACTAAGCGCTTGGGAAGTACAAATTGGCAACACATAGAGACGGTCCCTACCCAGCAGTGGGCTCACAGTCTAAAAGGGGGAGACAGAGAACAGAACCAAACATACCAACAAAATAAAATAAATAGGATAGAAATGTACAAGTAAAATAAATAAATAAATAGATAAATAGAGTAATAAATATGCTCCATCTGCAGGACTACACCCAAAAAGTGTTTTAATCACAGCAAGGGGGTCCATGTCACCTGCCTTGAGCACTTAATGCCACTGAGTCCAGAGAACCTCTACGGGCTGTTCCCTGCTTCTGAACATGCGGGAGGGAGCGGGGCTGCCGGGGAGGATGATAATAATTCATAACCTGGACTTCCCAAGCGCTTAGTACAGTGCTCTGCACACAGTAAGCGCTCAATAAATACGATTGATTGATTGATTGATAATGGCATTTATTAAGCGCTTACTGGGGAGGTTACAAGGTGATCAGGTTGTCCCCCAGGGGGCTCACAGTCTTAATCCCCATTTTACAGTTGAGGTCACTGAGGCCCGGAGAAGTGAAGTGACTTGCCCGAAGTCACACAGCTGACAATTGGCAGACCCGGGATTTGAACCCATGACCTCTGACTCCAAAGTCCGGGCTCTTTCCACTGAGCCACGCTGCTTTGGTATTTGTTAAGCGCTCACTAAGGGCGAAGCACTGTTCTAAGCGCTGGGGTAAATACAAGGTAGGTTGTCCCACGTGGGGCTCACAGGCTTCATCCCCATTTGACAGAAGCGGTAACTGAGCCACAGAGAAGTTAAGTGACTTGCCCAAGATCACAGAGCAGACACGTGGCAGAGCCAGGATTAGAACCCACGTCCTCTGACTCCCAAGCCTGTGCTCTTTCCACTGAGCCACGCTGCTTCTCTAAGGGATCAGACCCAGCATCGTTTTAGACCCCCTTTTCCTCCCCCAGAACCCTGTTTGCCTCATTCGTATTTATTGAGCGCTTACGGTGGGCAGAGCTCTGTACTGAGCGCTTAGGAGAGTACAATAGAGCAATAGACAGATGCATTCCCTGTGCACTTATGGTCTAGACGGGGGAGACCGTAAGGTCGCCGTGGTCCAGGAATGTCTGTTATATTGTTGTGATGTACCCCCCTAGCGCTTAGTACACTGTCCTGCGGTCAATAAATACGATTGAGGGTGTGCCCCTGCGACTCCCTTCCTTGGCCTCATTGGTGCCCCTTTTTTCCTTTCCTCTCCTCCCCATCCCCCCCACCCTACCTCCTTCCCCTCCCCACAGCACCTGTATATATGTTTGTACAGATTTATTACTCTATTTATTTTGCTTGCATATATTTACTATTCTATTTATTGTGTTAATGATGTGCATCTAGCTTTGTTTTTATTAATTCTAGACTGTGAGCCCACTGTTGGGTAGGGACTGTCTCTATACGTTGCCAACTTGTACATCCCAAGCACTTAGTACAATGCTCTGCACACAGTAAGTGCTCAATAAATACGATTGATTGATTGAGTGATTCTGATAACTTGACACCTGTCCAGATGTTTTGTCTTGTTGTCTGTCTCCCCCTTCTAGACTGTGAGCGCTTTGTTGGGTAGGGACTGTCTCTATATGTTGCCAATGTGTACTTCCCAAGCATTTAGTACAGTGCCCTGCACACAGTAAGCGCTCAATAAATACGATTGAATGAATGAATGAATGAAAAAGGAAAATCCCCACCTCTTCCCCTCCCCTTAGCTGTCCCCATTGGCCTGTGCTTTCTCTCCATCAGACTGGTTGAGGGTCGTGTCTTCTCCTTCTGTCCCTCCCCATGGTTCCTCCCCATGAGACGTAGGGGGACTTAATTAATTAATGAATGATGGCATTTATTAAGCGCTTACTATGCGCAAAGCACTGTTCTAAGCGCTGGGGGGGGGGGAATACAAGGTGATCAGGTTGTCCCACGTGGGGCTCACAGTCTTCATCCCCATTTTCCAGACGAGGTAACTGAGGCACAGAGAAGTGAAGTGATTTGCCCAAAGTCACACAGCTGACAAGTGGCAAAGCCGGGATTAGAACCCAAGCCCGGGCTCTTTCCATTGAGCCACGCTGCTTCTCTATATCTGTATCTACCCCAGCTCTTATTACAGGGTCTGACACAATGTAAGCACTTAACAAGTACCGTAAAAAAGGTTGTTTTTGAGCTTTTCCACCCCAGTCCTGGGAGGTCCCTGCCCTGGACTCTTTCGAGCCAGATTAGGAAAAGCAAGCATCTGCTCCGCTTTGCCACTCTCTGCCCTGCCTTGCTGCGGTCTGATCTGCTGTTCGGGTTTCCCAAAGGGCCAGGCCTTTTCCTTCTCCACGTTGTGTGACTCATTTACCCCTGGCTCGGTCCCAAGCCGGGGTTAATGGGCAACGAGACTGTTGTAGGGGGTTCCGACTCTTGGGAGTGTGTGGGAATCCTCGTCATGACAGGGCCTCGGCTGCAAAATCCGCGGCCGTTCCGTGTGCCCTGTTAGGTTTGTGTCCCTGCGGCCAGTCAGTAGCACCTTGAGTGATGCAGAGCGGAGGCTGTGGTTCCCAGCTGTCTCCAGAGAGGCCATGGTTTCCACCCGCCTCCGGAGAAGTCGTGGTTCCCAGCTGAATCAGGAGAGGCCGTGGTTCCCGGCTGCTGATCCGGGAAGCGCATGGTTCCCAACTGGATCCAGAGAGGTCATAGTTCCTGGCTGAACACGCGGTGGCTGTGGTTCCCGGCTGCTCCCGACGAGGCCGTGGTTCCCGGCTGGGCCTGGGACGGCTGGGGCTCGATCCGGCCACCGCTCCCTGCACCGCTGTGACGTCGCTGCCCCCCCGCTCTTCCGCAGGGGTACCTGAAGCAGTGTCGGAAGAGGAGGGACATGTTCAGTGACGAGCAGCTGAAGGTGATTTTCGGGAACATCGAAGACATTTACAGGTTTCAGATGGGTTTCGTGCGGGACCTGGAGAAGCAGTACAACAACGAGGACCCCCACCTGAGCGAGATCGGACCCTGCTTTCTGGAGCACGTGAGTCTTTCCGGGGGGTGGGGAGGGGGTGCTGGGCGGAACCCGGGCCGATCGCTACCCCTGCTCCCCGGCTGCCCTTGCCGTTCCACGCTCCCTCACCTAGGAGTGCGGTGGGTTAGAGCTGTGCACTGGGAGTGTGGGGCCCCATCAATCAATCAATCAATCAGTTGTATTTATTGAGCACTTACTGTGTTCAGAGCACTGTACTAAGCGCTTGGGAAGTACAAGTTGGCAACATATAGAGACAGTCCCTACCCAACAGTGGGCTCCATCTGAGGACAAGGACTAGTGAGATCTAGGGCTTTTTTCGGGGGGCTTAGGTAGTGAGAGAGAGAGAGTGCATCAGCTGCTGGGGGAGACCTGAGAGAAATCCCGCCCAGTCAATCAATCAATCAATCAATCAACCAGTGCTATTTATTGAGGACTTGCCATGCATAGACCAGTGTCATAAACCGTTTGGAGTGTAGAGTAGGTAGGCACAATTCCTGCTCTTAAGGTGCTCACGATCTAGCCGGGGAGACAGACACTAAAATAAATTACAGGTAGGGGAAAGCAACAAGGTTTAAAGGTATAAACTGCTACAGGGTGGGGCATGTAAATCCCCACGTGCCCAGGTGGCACAGAAGCGGTGATGAGGGATGATGGAAACCGGGTGGGGAGATGGGGGAGGATTCCTGGGGCAGGTGTGATTTCAGAAGGCCTTCGAAGACGGGCAGCCCACAGGTCTGAGAGATGAGAGAGGATGGAAAGTTCCAGGCAAGAGGGAGGAGGTGAGCAAGGGGTCTTTGGCAAGAGTGGTGAGAGTGAGGCATTAGAGGAGTGAAGTGGGCGGGCTGGGCTGTAGTGGGAGAGGGGCGAGGTTCAGTAGCGGGGAGAGCTGGTTGAGGGCCTCTAAGCTGACCATCAGCGGTTTCTGTTTTATGCGGAGAGAGATGGGCAGCTACTGGAGGAGTGGGGACGCGTGAAGAAAATGGTGTTTTAATCAATCAATCGTATTTATTGAGCGCTTACTGTGTGCAGAGCACTGTACTAAGCGCTTGGGAAGTACAAGTTGGCAACATATAGAGACGGTCCCTACCCAACAGCGGGCTCACAGTCGAGAAGGGGGAGACAGAGAACAAAACCAAACATACTAACAAAATAAAATAAATAGAATAGATAATAATAATAATAATGCTGGTATTTGTTAAGCGCTTACTATGTGCAAAGCACTGTTCTAAGCGCTGGGGAGGTTACAAGGTGATCAGGTTGTCCCACGGGGGGCTCCCAGTTTTAATCCTCATTTTACAGATGAGGTAACTGAGGCACAGAGAAGTTAAGTGGCTTGCCCAAGGTCACACAGCTGACAAGTGGCAGAGCAGGGATTCGAACCTATGTCCTCCGACTCCCAAGCCCGTGCTCTTTCCACTGAGCCATGCTGCCTCTCCGAGCCATGCTGCCTCTCCTCATACATAATAGATATGTACAAGTGAAATAGAGTAATAAATATGTACAACCATATATACAGGTGCTGTGGGGAAGGGAAGGAGGTAAGATGGGGGGGATGGAAAGGGGGACGAGGGGGAGAGGAAGGAAGGGGCTCAGTCTGGGAAGGCCTCCTGGAGGAGGGGAGCTTTCAGTAGGGCCAGGGATTAATCAATCCTTAGACTTCCTCTCCCTTCCCTCCAGCCTTCCTCCTTCTCTCATGGAACTGCATAGCGGAAGTTTCTTTTATCAACCTTAGTTCCTCTAGACTGTAAGCTTGTTGTGGGCAGGGAACATGTTTATCAGCTCTGTTGCGTTCATCGTACACTCCCAAGCAGTTAGACCAGTGCTCTGCACAGTAAGTGTTCAATAAATACCATTGATTGATTGATTGATTCCCCATCCCCCAAGACCGGGGATCCCGGCCGGTCCAGCCTCACCCCCCCCTTATCACCTGCCCTGTGGAGAGGTGGTGAAGACCTAACCAGGGACCCCTTGGGAGTCGGATCCCCATTCCGGGGTTGTACTTGGAGCTGGCGGCTCCAAAGCCAGTGGGAGATGAATTGGATTTGGAGCTAATCCACCCTTACCTGGGAGCCTGTGTGCATATAGAATGGGTTCGGGAGAGCCAGTGGTGACAAACTAATGGGCAGAGAACCCAGTTTTTATCGGACTTCCTCCCAGCCTGGGACATCAGACGATCCCACAGAGGAGAGGGCAGTGGGTCCAGTGCTAGGGGCTGATGGCTTCGTGGGGGGTTGGCGGGAGGCTGGACCTCCGGCCTGAGGTTCCCAGAGGAAATGGAGCCATCAGAGAAGCAGCGTGGCTCCGTGGAAAGAGCCCGGGCTTGGGAGTCAGAGGTCATGGGGTCTAATCCCAACTCCGCCACATCTGCTGTGTGACCTGGGGCAAGTCACTTCACTTCTCTGAGCCTCAGTGACCTCATCTGCAAAATGGGGATGAAGACTGTGAGCCCCACGTGGGACAACCTGATCACCTTGTAAATTCCCCAGCGCTTAGAACAGTGCTCTGCACATAGTAAGCGCTTAATAAATGCCATTATTATTATTATTATTATTATTATTATCTGCAAAATGGGGATGAAGGCTGTGAGCCCCACGTGGGACAACCTGATCGCCTTGTATCCCCCCCGGCACTTAGAACAGTGCTTCGCACAAAGCAAGCGCTTAACAAATGCCATCATTGTCATGATTTATCTGCATCCAGGGGAGAGAGTATTCATTCATTCTTTCATTCATTGTCATATTTATTGAGCACTTACTGTGTGCAGAGAAAGTAGGGGAGGGGGCCTAGGTCCCCCAAACCCCCGTGGCTGGGAGCGGTGCCCTGGCTGGAGTTGGTAGACATGCCAGGAGAGCCCCAATCTGCCCACCTGCATCTCTGTCCCCAGGACAGACGGGGATATGGGGTTTAGGCAAGAAGGGACGAGGGGCTGTGGTGGAAGCCAGCTTTTCCCATCAGGCCCACCACCAGATGCCCCTGGGGAGGAGGGAGTGACGGTGGAGCCAATGTTACGGAGCAACCTCGCGAGGCGCCTTTCGTGTCCTGAAGTTCCGTGGGTGACAGGATGTTCCCGGCTGTCCCCCGCTCCCGTGGGAGTACGGAGGAACAGCCCGGCCGAATTGGCCCACCGACGGAGCTGCTTTTCCTGGGCAGCCCAGGGATGGCTCTGGAGGTGGCAGTGAGTCCCCAGGGGCAGCCCCATCAGACGTGCTGCCGGTACAATCAATCAATCAATCAATCAATCATATTTATTGAGTGCTTACTGTGTGCAGAGCACTGTACTAAGCGCTTGGGAAGTACAAGTTGGCAACATATAGAGACAGTCCCTACCCAACAGTGGGCTCACAGTCTCAAAGGGGGAGACAGAGAACAAAACCAAACATACTAACAAAATAAAATGAGTAGAATAGATATGTACAAGTCAAATAAATAGAGTAATAAATATGTACAAACATATATACATATATACAGGTGCTGTGGGGAAGGGAAGGAGGTGAGATGGGGGAGATGGAGAGGGGGACGAGATGGGAGAGGAAGGAAGGGGCTCAGTCTGGGAAGGCCTCCTGGAGGAGGTGAGTTCTCAGTAGGGCTCAGTACAACCATCCTGAGCCTCCCAGGGCCCGACAGCCTGGGGCCCCCGGAGCTGACTTCCCCAGGGGAGGACAAGAGTCATCTATTCTGCTGCCATGGGCCTCGCCTGGTTGGTGGGTCGCGATCTAAGGGGACATTCATGGAGAACTCCTCTGCTGGGTTCCTGCTAGGTTGTCTCCACCTCCCCTTCCCTCCTTTATCTACGCATAGTGCCGGGCGGTGCACACAGTAAGTGCCCCAAGTGCCACCAATTGATTGGCAGGTAGGGAAGATGGGGGGCACCGGGACTGAACCCCGACGGCCTGGGGCGGGGGTAGGCCTGGACTGCGGTCCCCAGCTGACCACTCGTGGCCCGTCCCGGGCCACCCCCCTCCCCTCCCCAGCAAGATGGGTTCTGGATCTACTCCGAGTACTGCAACAACCACCTGGACGCGTGCATGGAGCTGTCCAAGCTGATGAAGGAAGGCCGCTACCAGCACTTTTTCGAGGCCTGCCGCCTCCTGCAGCAGATGATCGACATCGCCATCGACGGCTTCCTCCTGACCCCCGTGCAGAAGATCTGCAAATACCCCCTGCAGCTGGCTGAGCTCCTGAAGTACACGGCGCAGGATCACAGGTACCCTGTCGGGGAGAGCAGGGGCAGCGGCCGGGAGGGGAAGACGGGTGGGGTGGGGAGGTGAGGTCTCACCCACTCCCCACTCCGGCTTCTCCCGCCTCCCCCTATCTGGCTAGGTCTCCTCGGGGCTGGGGTCTCTCCTCCCGGGGAGGTCCAGCCAGGCCCCTCAGGGGTTGGGAGCCTCCCCTCAGAATAGTCTGGGTCCAGGTCGTCGAGGTCCCAGACGGAGACTGAGCGTGAGGAGGAAAAGGGGAAGGAGGTGTTTATTCTGGAACAGAGCAGGCGAATTTATTGGGGCAACCACCCCAGCCCCACCCCCTCAAGGAGGCTCGCCGGCCCAAGCCCCGGGCTATCAGAGAAGCAGCGTGGCTCGGTGGGAAGAGCCCGGGTTTTGGAGTCGGTGGTCATGGGTTCAAATCCCGGCTCCGCCAATTGCCAGCCATGTGACTTTGGGCAAGTCACTTCACTTCTCTGGGCCTCAGTTCCTTCATCTGCAAAATGGGGATTGACTGTGAACCCCCGGTGGGACAACCTGATCACCTTGTAATCTCCCTAGCACTTAGCACAGTGCTTTGCACATAGTAAGCACTTAGTAAATGCCATTATTATTATTATTATTATCAGGGGGACTATCCCCCAATAGCCACCCCAATAGCGTCATCCTCCACTCCATCCTAGTAATAATAATAATAATATTTGTTGTGAGATTACTATGTCCTAAGCCTAGTGTAGACACTAGCTAATCAGTTTAGAGAATCCCTATCCCTCATGGGGTTCACAGTCTAAGTTGGGTTGGGGGAGAACAGGTGTTTGAACCCCATGCTGTAGATGAGGTAGCTGAAGGTAGAAAATGACTTGCCCAAGGTCACACAGCAGAGCAGGGATTTGAACTCACATCCGTGGACTCCCAGGCTCGTGCTTTCTCTGCTCGGCCACCATGATGGGCTGGGGCTGGGGCCGGGAGGGGGGCAGGCCGTTCGAGGAGGATGAGTCCCCAGTACTGGGCATTTTAAAATCAGGAACAGGCCCTGATCTGTTCTGAGTCGGCTTCTTGGACTCCTCCTACCTAGAGGCCCAGGGCTTGGCTGGACCATTTGATCCGATGAAGTCTCTTTGAGTGGCGAACTTTTATCCTTTCCTCCCCATCCCGTCCCGTCCAGCCGGGATCACCTTCCCTGTGGCCCAGGGATTCTCGCAGGGCTGTCCCTGGCAGGAAAATTCCCTGTATGTGTGTGCGGGTGGCTAGGGGGCATCTGTCAGGGAGGGGTGGGAATGAGAGGGAAGTGATGAGCCAGTGGCTTGGGCATCATATTAGGCTGGAAGCGAAGAGGGGCTGAAGCTCCTGGGGCAAGATGGGAATGGAGGAAGCAAAGGAACCGGATCCATCCCTTCGGTGCAAACAGACTGAAGGAAAGGACAGACCCGCTGTGCGACCTCAATCAACTTCTTTAACTTCTCTGGGCCTTTGCAAATGAAGACGATAACGCCTGCCACACCCTAACTCCCAGGGATGTTTTGGGACCAAAAGGGGATAAGTAGTATGTTGTTTTTTTCATGGTTTTTATTAAGCATTTACTATGTGGTAAGCAGGGTTGCCCAGTGCCCAGGTCCAGGAATCAAAAGGACATGGGTTCTCATCCCAGCTCTGCCACTTATCTGCTGTGTGACTGTGGGCGAGTCATTTAACTTCTCTGTACCTCAGTCACCCAATATATAAAATGGGAATTTAGACTGTGAACCCCAAGTTGGACATGGACTGTTTCCAATTCGTTTGTCTTGTGGCTACCCCAGTGTTCAGTACAGTGCCCTGCACATAGGAAGCACTTAACAAATCCCATGTATAAAGAAGTGCTTTTTTGAGTGCTGGGATATGTACAAATGAATCATTTTGGAGTAAGGGAGTTGGGGGTCAAGGGACCTGGGTCCTATTCCCGGCTCTGCCGCTTGCCTCCTGGGTAACCTTGAAGTCAATTAATTTTCCCAATTTCCTCACCTGTAAAATTAAATTTAAGTACCCGTCCTCCCTCCCCCAAGGGTATGATGAACGTCATGAGGAATAGATAGGGACCATGTCCAGCTTATTATCTTGCATCTACCCCATTGCTTAGCACAATACTTGGCACCTAACAAGCACTTAATCAATGCCACAGTTATTATTATAAGTTTCATCCAAGGAAGCAGAAGGGTCTGATTCTTGTGGGTACCAAGAAGGCGACTTCTCGGTGAGCAGAGACCATGAAGAAGGAGGTCCAGGGTGAAGATGGGGAGAGCTACAGACAATTAGAAGTTTTATCTGCTAAATTTAAGCTTTTTAAGTCTTGGCCCAGCCAGGGGCACCACTACAATTGCACTGGACATGGGGATGTGGTGAGTGATGTGATGAACAATGTGATGATTCATTCATTCATTCATTCCATCGTCTTTATTGAGCGCTTACTGTGTGCAGAGCACTGGACTAAGCACTTGGGAAGTACAAGTCGGCAACATAGAGAGACGGTCCCTACCCAACAACGGGCTCACAGTCTAGAAGGGGGATACAGACGACAAAACAAAACATGGAGACGGGTGTCAAGTCATCGGAACAAATAGAATTAAAGCTAAATGCACATCATTAACAAAATAAATAGAGTAGAATAAGTAGGCTAGATGATCCCAGGGAAACTGATGAGTGGAGCCAGAGAACGGGGCAGGTCCCAGGCATGACCCTGGGCATAATGGTCAGGCCGTGTTCTGTCACAGCCGAGAGTGAGTGGGAGTGAGGTGGCCGGGAACTGAGAATCCAGGTGGATCCATGGAAACAGTGGGGGGTCAGCGGACAGTGGCCTTTACCCAAGCCGTTACGGTAATGTGTAGGCAGCGGGCCACAGGGGGAGGGGACCCACTGGAAGCAGGGCAGAGAGGAACCCTGGCCAAAACGCTCAGCAATCCCAACCAGTCAATCAATTGCGAGGGGACGGTAGAGTTGGTAGGCGCGATCCCTGCCAGTGAGGAGCTGTCAGTCTGATTCATTCATGCATTCAGTCGTATTTATTGAGCGCTTACCGTGTGCAGAGCACCGTACTAAGCGCTTGGGAAGTACAAGTTGGCGACGTATAGAGACGGTCCCTACCCAACAACGGGCTCACAGTTTAGAAGGGGGACTCTAGATAGGGGAGATGAGACACACACTCACACACACACCCTGGACTAAGTGCTGGGGAAATGGAAGGGCAGGGAGGAGGAGAGCCAGTTCCTGCCCTTAAGAGTCTGACAGTCTGATGGGGGACCTGGGACAAGCACGCACACACAGATCACCTCGTCAGCACAACATCGAAGCAGCTGAGGCCTGCAGCGTAGCCAGTCCGTGCCGTGGGAAACCCCGGGACCACACCAGTTTGCCCAGACCAGGGCTCAGACAGCCCCGGACACTTTGCATGCGAGGAACTCTGAAGGAGCCTGCTGAGAGCGAGGCAGGCGGCTTTGGGTGGAAGAGTTGGCCGTCTTCACCTGAAGGTGGGACTGCTTGGGTCTCCCATGAGCCAGTGGACCAGGTTCAATTTCAAGGTCAAGCTGGCCAGCCCCCTGCCCATGCTCTGCATGGCTGACCCCACCGGCTGCTCTCCCCAGGTCACATCCCCAGGGGCTGCAACCCCTGCAGGGTCTTGAACTCATTGAGAGTTGGGCAATCCAGGACTTTGGCCCTTGGATTCCCACCCTCTCCAGTCCACCTGAACTTTGCCCAAAGCCTCGCAGCCCAAACCCGACAGACCCTCCCGATTCAGTTGTAGCCACCAGCGAGGGATGGAGAGGGGAGAGTCGGCACTGCTGGATTAATTGGGAAGTCCCTCCCGCACCGTGAAGTGAGGTGTCCGTAGGGTGGCCAGATCCTGGCCAGGGTGTTCTGACATTCCAGTGCCACCATCCCCAGTGGGCATTCCCAGTGTGGTCTCCCTGGGTGGCCCCGGGGTGCCCCAAAACGCCATCTCCATTTTGCCTCCTCCGTGGCTTTATTTAGTCTGCACCTCTTGTCCCCTTCCCACCACCACCAGAGGACCGGGTGATTCAGAGTTAGCAGCAGAGAAGCTGTCGCGTGTCGCCATTCCATGCGCGTGCTTTGACACCTCAGCGCCAGGATGGCTGGGATCCGACTGCCTTCCCTCCCAGAGGAAGCCAAGGGGGAGATGGAGGCCCAGCAGGGGAGGGACCCCAGGGGGCTGGGTGGGTCACTCCTCGAACCTCCCCGCTCATGTCCCCGCAGCGACTACCGGTATGTGGCCGCCGCCCTGGCTGTCATGAGGAATGTGACCCAGCAGATCAACGAGCGGAAGCGGCGTCTGGAGAACATTGACAAGATCGCACAGTGGCAGGCCTCGGTCCTGGACTGGGAGGTGAGGGGCTGTGGGGACAGGTCCACCCCACCCCAGATGACCTAACAGAGTCGTCCCCTTCTTCTAGCCCTAAAATTCCGCTTCTTGGGCAAGACCCTAAACCCAGGAGGTAAGTGTGGAGATGGGGAACTGATTCTGCCCGACTCCCACATGATGATGCAGATGAGGCTCGAATGTGGGCGGCTCATAGCACCAGAATCTTCTCATCCTTTTCTTCCTCCTCCTTCTCCTTCTCCTGTTTCTCTTCCTTCATCTGCCTCCTCTCCTCCTCCTGCTTCTCTTCCTCCTCTTCTCTCTCTTTATCTGCTCCTCCTGTTCCTCTTCGTCTTCCTGCTCCCCCCCCCCCCCGCTTCTCTTCCTTGTCCTGCCCTTCAATAAATCAATCGGTTGTATTTATCAAACACTCATGGTGTACTAAGGGTTTGAGAGAGGACAGTACAATCATCATCATCATCAATCGTATTTATTGAGTGCTTACTGTGTGCAGAGCACTATACTAAGTGCTTGGGAAGTACAAGTTGGCAACATATAGAGACAGTCACTACCCAACAGTGGGCTCACAGTCTAAAAGAATTTGTAAGCATGATTCCTGCCCTCAAGGAGCTTACACCTGCTGCGTGATTCTGGGCAAGTCACAACTTCTCTTGGCCTCAGTTCCCTCATCCTCAAAATGGGAACTACCTGTTGTCCTTCCTACTTAGACAGTGAGCTACATGTGGGACCTGATTATCTTTTATCAACACCAGTGTTTAGAACAGTGCTTGGCATGTAGTAAGTGCTTAATAAATACCACAATTATTATTATTACAGACTAGAGGGGGAGACAGATATTAATGTAAATTACAGATGGGGAAATGGCAGAGTATGGACATTTGGACATAAATATAGCGGGGGCTTAGGAGGGGGGTGAATATCAAATGCTTAAGGAGTATAGGTCCATATGCAGAGGGGACCCAGAGGGGAGAGCTAATAAGGAAATTAAGCCTTTTTCAGGGAAGATTTCTTGGAGAAAATGTGATTTGAGTGTGCTTTAAATACCCTGGAACATGGAGGAAAGAGACTGCCTTCTTCCTCCTCCCTAAAGAAGGAAAGCCAATCAATCAATAATATTTTTTGAGCACTTGCCCAACACAAAAGACTGTACTAGATGCTTGGGAGAATGCAACAGAGTCAGTAGACAGACGCCCTACACTCAAACAATTTACAATCTAGAAGAAGAGACAGCTATTAAAAGAGATTGCAAGTCGGGGAAGCAACAGAGTATAAAAAGATATGGACATAAGCGCTGTGCGGGTGGGTGAGTAAAGTGCTTGGGGTTAAGTGACACATTCAGAGTAGAAATTGGGTGGGGAGATGAGAAATTAGTCAGGGAACGCTTCCTAGTGGAGCTATGATTTCAAAAAGGCTTTGAAGGTGGAGAGCAGCAGTCCATCCTATGTGGTGAAGCGGCAGGGCGCCGGTCTAGAAGCCGGAGGACCCGGGTTCGAGTCTGAGCTGTGCTGTTAACTTGCCGTGTGACTGTGGGTGAGTCACTTAACTTCTCTGTATCTCAGTTTCCCCATCTGGGAATAATAATACCTGCCTTGTCTCCCTACCTCTCATGGGTTGTTATTGAAATGAACGAACTGATGTGAGAGCATTTTGGTAATAAAAGTGCTCTAGCAAACCAATTATTATCAGTGTCTAGTACAGTGCCTGGCACATAGTAAGGGCTTAAGAGATACCATTATTATTATCATTATTATTATGTGAAGTGGGAGGGAGTTCCAGGAAGGAGGGAATGGATGAGCAAGGAGTCAACAGTGGAAGAGAGGAAAGCGAGTCAAAGTGAGTAGATTGGTGTTAAAGGAGTGAAATGGGGGGCTGGGTTTTTTTTAAATGGTATTTTTTAAGCACTTACTATATGCCAGGCACTAAGTGCAGTAAGTGCTGAGGTAGATTCATTCATTCAATCATATTTATTGAGCGCTTACTGTGTGCAGAGCTCTGTACTAAGCGCTTGGGAAGTACAAGTTGGCAACATATAGAGACGGTCCCTACCCGGCAACGGGCTCACCGTCTAGATCCAAGCTAATCAGGTTGGACAAAGTCCCTGTCCTACATAAGACTTGCAGTCTTAATCCTCATTTTGCAGATGAGGTAACTGAGGCACGGAGAAGTGAAATGACCTGCCCAAGGTCACGCAGAAGAGACATGGCAGAATCGGGATTAGAACCCAGGTCCTTCTGACTCCTAGGCTACCGTGTGTGATCCATTATTCCTTCATTCAATCGTATTTATTGAGCGCTTACTGTGTGCAGAGCACTGGACTAAGCGCTTGGGAAGTCCAAGTTGGCAACATCTAGAGACGTTCCCTACCCAACAGTGGGCTCACAGTCTAGAAGACTATTATTCATTCATTCATTCAATCGTATTTATTGAGCGCTTACTGTGTGCAGAGCACTGTACTAAGCGCTTGGGAAGTCCAAGTTGGCAACATATAGAGACGGTCCCTACCCGACAGCGGGCTCACAGCCTAGAAGGGGGAGACAGACAACAAAACAAAACGTACTAACAAAATAAAATAAATAGAATAAATATGTACAAATAAAATAGTCATTCATTCATTCATTCAATCGTATTTATTGAGCGCTTACTGTGTGCAGAGCACTGGACTAAGCGCTTGGGAAGTCCAAGTTGGCAACATATAGAGACGGTCCCTACCCAATGGCGGGCTCCCAGGCTGGAAGGGGGAGACAGACAACAAAAGAAAATATGTTAACAAAATAAAATAAATAGAATAAATATGTACAAATAAAATAAATACCAAGTCATCACGGGACGCCGTGTTCGATGATGATGATGGCATTTGTTATCGCTTATGATGCCTCGCTGCTCTCCCACTGTGAGACAGTAGCAGTGCAAGTTGTGTGGTCTCTCCCCGGGACAAAGGGTCCATGTGAGGCAGTGGCTGTTAGCTCGTGTGCTCTCTCCTTGGCCCGCTTCCCCCCCCCCACGCCTCTCCGGCCTTATCTCCGGGTCCCCGGCGGCTGGGGGCGGAGAGCGGTTCGCAGGGACCTGCCGAAGCCTCCCAGGGGAGGGGCGGAGGGGCAGAGAGAGAGAGGAGATGATGATGATGAGGGCTTTTATTAGGCGCTTACTATGTGCCAAGCGCGGGCCCCATCCACGCACACCGACTTTCCCGCCGGAGCCCGGCGGCTTTGGGCACCTGGGCATCGATTGGGAGAGGAGGGGGTGTCTCTGTGAGGTCAGGCCTCCAGCAGCCGGTGAGGGGGTTAACCATTTAGACTGTGAGCCCACTGTTGGGTAGGGACCGTCTCTATATGTTGCCAGCTTGTACTTCCCAAGCGCTTAGTACAGTGCTCTGCACACAGTAAGCGCTCAATAAATACGATTGATGATGATGATTTGTCCCTGAGCGCAGACTGAGCCCCCTTCCTCTCCCCCCTCCATCCCCCCCATCTTACCTCCTTCTCTTCCCCACAGCGCCTGTATATATGTATATATGTTTGTACATATTTATTACTCGTTTATTTATTTATTTTATTTGTACATATCTAGTCTATTTTATTTTGTTAGTATGTTTGGTTTTGTTCTCTGTCTCCCCCTTTTAGACTGTGAGCCCACTGTTGGGTAGGGACTGTCTCTAGATGTTGCCAATTTGTACTTCCCAAGCGCTTAGTACAGTGCTCTGCACATAGTAAGCGCTCAATAAATACGATTGATGATGATGATAAAATGTTCAAGTGAGGCAGTAGCTGTGCCGCTGGAGTGGTCTCACGCCGGAGGGTCGGCCCTGGAGGGCAAGGTTGGGGGCTTCTTCTTCCCTGATCCCCTCTACTTGTAATGGCTTCCGGGCACTGCCTCTGCTCCTTCCTCCCCACTGGACTGGGCCTTCCTCCAGTCAGTAGTGTTCCCGCCTGGGCCCTCTGTGACCGCCGGCTGATAATAATAATAATAATAATAGTGATAGCATTTATTAAGCGCTTACTCTGTGCCAAGCCCTGTTCTAAGCACTGGGGAGGTTACAAGGTGATCAGGTTGTCCCACGGGGGGCTCCCAGTCTTCATCCCCATTTTCCAGATGAGGTCACTGAGGCCCAGAGGAGTGAAGTGACTTGCCCAAAGTCACCCAGCTGACAATTGGTGGAGCCGGGATTGGAACCCATGACCTCTGACTCCAAAGCCCGCGCTCTTTCCACTGAGCCACGCTGCTCAGCCGGCAGAATCAGGTTCTGGGGTAGGGGTGGGTTCCCGCCTGCTCCGTGGGTCTCTGGGTGAGGGAAACGGCCGTGGGGCGGGAGGAGGGGTGGGAAGCAGGAATATTTCCCCTCTAAGGAGGCATAGGCCTCATCTCATTTCCCTAATAATTGTGGTCCTTGTTAAATGTTCACTCTGTGAATAAGATAATCAGTGTCTGCTCCACTTGGGGAACGGAGAAGCAGCGTGGCTCTGGGGAAAGAACCCGGGCTTTGGCGTCAGAGGTCAGGGGTTCAAATCCCGGCCCCGCCAATTATCAGCTGTGTGACTTTGGACAAGTTACTTAACTTCTCTGGGCCTCAGTGACCTCATCTGTAAAATGGGGATGAAGACTGTGAGCCCCCCCGTGGGACAGCCTGATCACCTTGTGACCTCCCCAGTGCTTTGCACATAGTAAGCGCTTAATAAATGCCATCGTTATTATTATTGGGGCTAAAGGGGGAAGGAGAACGGGTATCGAATCCCCATTATACGGATGAGGAGAATGAGGCACAGAGAGGTCAAGAGACTCGCCCAAGGTCACACAGCAGGCGAGTGCTGGAACTAGAACCCGGGTTTCCAGACTCCCAGGCCTGAGCTCTTTCCATTAGGCCATCCTGCTTCTCTGCTTCCTGGGTTGGGGCCGCCTGCTCTCCCCACCCCTCTCCCTCACCCCCTCGTGCCCCTCTCCATCCCCCCATCTTACCTCCTTCCCTTCCCCACAGCACCTGTATATATGTATATCTGTTTGTACATATTTGTTACTCTATTTATTTATTTTACTTGTACATATCTATCCTATTTATTTTTTGTTAGTATGTTTGGTTTTGTTCTCTGTCTCCCCCTTCTAGACTGTGAGTCCACTGTTGGGTAGGGACCGTCTCTATATGTTGCCCACTTGTACTTCCCAAGTGCTTAGTACAGTGCTCTGCACACAGTAAGCGCTCAATAAATACGACTGATGATGATGATGATGATGAGAAAACCTCTGCAGGAGGTCACCTCATCCTTTCCCCTCCTCCGGGACCCCCGGGCTCCTCTCCATTGGTTCCCCTTCTTCCAGGCTCCCAACGGCAGGTGCCGATTTTAGATCTCAGAGAGAGGTGGCCTAGCGAAGCCCAGGGACGGTGTTACCAGGGCTGCACACGCTGTCTGCTTCAGGGGAACGTGAGCCTTTTCAAATATTTTCCAAGGACACAGCTTTTTGGTTTCCAAAATGATGCCCGGTCCAAGACTCGGGCATCCGCACAAGCCGAGGGGCCGGGCCCACTTGCAATCACCTGGGTTCATCCAGGAAATATCTTCAGGATTTGAGGCACGGCAGGCGGAAAAGAGGGAGACCATGGTAAGGGAATGGTTTCTGAGCAAGATAGTCCGGGGGGAGGGTCTAGGGGGAAGTAGGGAGGACACCGCAGCGTGGCTTAGTGGAAAGAGCACGGGCTGGGAGTCAGAGGTCATGGGTTTGAATCCCTGCTCCGCCACTCGTTAGCTGTGTGACCTTGGGCAAGCCACTTAACTTCTCTGGGCCTCAGTTCCCTCATCTGGAAAATAGGGTTAAGACTGTGAGCCCCACGTGGGACAACCTGATTACTTTGTAGCCCCCAAGCGCTTAGAACAGTGCTTTGCATATAGTAAGCACTTAACAAATACCACCATTATCATTATTATTATTATTATTATTATTATTATTATTATTATTATTATTACCCACCCGGGTTTGCTCCTCCCAGCCATATCAAAGGATTGGGGTGCCATCCGGTTTGCTGTGTACCCCAAGGCACATTACTTGACCTCTCTGAGCCTCCATTTTGCTGCTCTGGAGAATGAGGGAGAAAAAGAGCTGCTTTAACCCGAACTCATGTTAGGGGGTCATGTGATGGTACTTGCGGATTTTTTTTAATGGTATTTGCTAAGGGCTTATTATATGTGAAGCACTGCTCTAAGCACTGGGGGAGACACAAGCCTTATCAGATGAGGCAGCTGAGGGACAGAGAAGCTGTGACTTGCCTAAGGTCACACTGCAAGCAACTGGTGGAGCCAGAATTAGAACTCAGGTTCTCTGACTCTCAGGCCTGTGCTTTTTCCAATAAAGCCACGCTGTTTCTCACGGTAGCCCCTCCATCCTGGTTAAATCCACACTTGACTTCTCTGTGCCTCAGTTACCTCATCTGTAAAATGAGGATCAAGACTGTGAGCCCCAGGTGGGGCAGGGACTGCGTCCAACCTGATCGGCTTGTATTTACCTCAGTGCCCAGAACAGCACTTGGTCTTCGTGGGAGAAGCCTCCTTCCTGCCTCTGTGGGCTGGCTGATCATCATCAGTGGTATTTCTTGAGTGCCTCCTTTGTGCAGAGCACTGTACCAGGGCCTTGAGAGAGTACAACAGTACTCTTGAGAGTAGGTAAAAGTTGCTCTCTTAAGCAAGGTGGAAAAAAAAAATACCCCAAAAAACCAAACTAACCCGTGCATTCACTGAGATTCTGTACTTTGGGACCTGTGGAGGGGAGGGAGGATCTTAAGTGGAAAAACAAAACAAAAACCCAAAGCATCCCGTCGTAGTTGGACTTATACAGAGATGCTAGATTTTTAGCAACCAGAGTCAAAAGCAGTTCAGGGGATTCCTGGCAGTAAATCATGCAGTACGTGACGGACCGATGGATAATGGACCGATATTGCTGTAAGCTTCCTGGTTTTGAGTTTCTTTTAAGTTCTCTGTGGAAACTTTATGCAGACAATAATTAGGTAATTAGTATCTTCCCGTGCTCAAATATTTGCAAATCCTGACATCTAAAATTAATTATGGATGTTGACAAATGCAGCGCCTGCGATTTTTTTTAATGGATTGATCGATAGAATTCAGCTCCCGTGATTTTTTTTTTTCCCTTTTAATGGCCCAACACCAACTTCTGAATGGCTAAAAACCGGGCCTTACAGCCCCCAGGAGAAACATCATTTTGAAGAGCCTTACTTTAAATGCTAAAATTTATGGTGTTTGAAGGCCTGATTTCATTTTAGATGGTCATAGAAGGACACGCAAAGTTTGAGAACAGTGCTTGGCACATAGTAATAACTAGACTGTGAGCCCACTGTTGGGTAGGGACCGTCTCTATATGTTGCCAACTTGGACTTCACAAGTGCTTAGTACAGTGCTCTGCACACAGTAAGCGCTCAATAAATATGATTGATTACAACAGACAAATTGATTATGCCACTTATGAGGCAGGGGACTGGATGGGATGATTTCTGATCCTTTTTGTCCGCACCCCTTCCGTCAGGGAGATGACATCCTGGACCGGAGCTCGGAGCTCATCTACACTGGGGAGATGTCCTGGATCTTCCAGCCCTACGGGAGGAACCAGCAGCGAGTCTTCTTTCTCTTCGACCACCAGATGGTTCTCTGCAAGAAGGTAGGCCGGCGAGGGAGGGAGAGAAGTAGTAGTAGAAATAATGGCAGCGCACTGTACAGGATGGTTGCAAAGTATGGAATAACAAAGTGATCCAGTGGCTCCTCAGCTGCTTATGTCCCAGGGTGAGGAATCAGGGCTCAGGGTGCAGGCCCCTTGATGCCAGGGAGTGGCATCAAGCGCTTAGTACACTGCTCTGCACACAGTAAGCGCTCAATGAATATGATTGAATGAATGAATGGTGGGGAGCAGACCCCAGGGGACAGGATCCTTTGATGGCCGCGATTAAGTGAACAGTGGTCAGTTGGGGACCCCGGGGACGGGCGGTTGTGGGAGGAGAGAAGCAGCGTGGCCTAGCTGAAAGAGCCTGGGGCTGGGAGTCCGAGGACCCGGGTTCTAATTCTGGCTGTGCTGTGCGGCAGTTCCCTCATCTGCAAAATGGATATTAAGACCATGGTGGGATCGAGACAGTGTTAATTAGTGGGCAACTTCCTCGCCAGCCTTTCCCTGGGGATACCCACCTTCTTGCCCTGGGGAATGAGGCTAAGAGCCACCTGTAGGACCAAACCCATATCCTCAAAGGCTCTTCGAGCCTTCCACCTGGATGGGCCCAGTCCTGTCTAACCTGATTACCTTGTATCAACCTCAATGCTTAGTACAGTGCCTGGTACATGGTAAGTGCATAACAAATAAAAGGAAAAAAAAAAGGGAGAGGATCAGGGAAGCGGCATGGCAGAGTAGATAGAGCACAGGCTTGGGAGTCAGGAGGTCATGGGTTCTAATCCCTGCTCCAAGACTTGTCTGCTGCGTGACCTTGGGCGAGTCACTTCACTTCTCTGGGCCTCAGTTACCCCATCTGTTAAAATGGGGATGGAGAACGTGAGCCCCATGTGGGACAGGGACTATTTCCGACCTGATTTGCTGGTATCCACCCCAGAGCTCAGTAAAGGCCCTGGAGCATAGTAAGTACTTAACAGATACCACAATTATTATTATTATCCTTGAGGGCAAGTACCAAGGAGATGGAGAGACCAGGCCAGGACAGTACCCCTCAGGAAAGAGATGAGAGGAGGGGCTCAGGACACAAAGCTGTGGAAGGAAGAGCCCCTAATTCCAGAGGTTATTTTGTCCATCCCACTACCTCTGAATAGGATGCCTGGTGGGGAATACGGAGAATTGAACAGCCCAAGCCACTTCCTTGCCAGCCCATGTCCAGGGATACCCACCTTCTTGCCTCGGGGGATGAGGCTAGGAACCACCTATAGGACCAAACCCATATCCGCACGGGCTCTTGGAGTCTTCCACCTGGATAATAATAATAATAATAATAATAATAATAATAATAATAATAATAATAATAATAATAATGGCATTTGTTAAGCGCTTACTATGTGCAAAGCACTGTTCTAAGCGCTGGATGGGCTCAGTCCTCATGAGCCCTGACGTCACCTCCTTTTCCCTCTAGGACATGATCCGCAGAGACATCCTCTACTACAAAGGACGCATTGATATGGACAAATATGAGGTCGTGGAAATAGAGGACGGCAGAGATGACGACTTCAACGTCAGCTTGAAGAACGCCTTCAAACTCCACAACAAGGAGACTGAAGAAGTGCACCTGTTCTTTGCCAAGAAGCTGGAGGAGAAGCTCAGGTGGCTCAGAGCCTTCAGGGAAGAGAGAAAGATGGTTCAAGAAGATGAAAAAATAGGTACAGTGTGGTCACCGGGAAAAGGAGCGGGAGGGAAACCCAATAGAAACCTGCTCTACAGAGAACTTGGGGTCTAGACTCTGAGCTCAATGCCCCTGGTGGGCACGGAAAAAAAAATTCCTGGGGATTCTGGAGGGGGAGATGCCAGCCGCGCACATGGAAAAGGTCCAAGGGAGATCGGAATCCTCTCTTCCTGGAGTCATTTGTGTCCAGAGCCTTTCAAATCTCCTGCAGCCCTGGCCCTGGGACCCTGGGGTTCCCCTGATCCAGCCCTCCGAGGCAGGGCACCGTAGATCCTTGAGCTAAGCGGATGCGGTGCTGACCCTCGACCTATGTAGCAGCGACGCAGCCGGGAGAGGCCCCTCCTGTAGCCGTCCGGCCGTAAGGATGCAAGTGGCAAAGGCAACCTCCGGTTAGGAAATCAACGTTTATGTTTCCTTTGGGAGCCTCTCTCCTGAGCACTCTCCCTCTCCCTTCCAGCCTCTCCCAGCTCTGGCTACAACGGGTGGACCGGAGCGGGGACTCCCGGGGCAAGAATCCCAGGGTAGGAAGCCTCCGGGCTGCTCTTGGGTCCTCTCTGTGCACCGTGGGGTGTTTCACCATCCCCCAGGGGCCGTGAGGAAGGGAGCGCCGACTCAACCCCTCCCCACAGCCCTGTGGTTTGTTTCTCTCCACAGGCTTTGAAATTTCAGAGAACCAGAAGCGGCAAGCGGCGATGACCGTAAGGAAAGTCAGTAAGCAGAAAGGTAAAACCCCCTTCACCTCACGGTGAGGCCTCAGTGGCGGTGGGCAGAGGCCGGGGGGAGTTGGGGAGGGCATTCCCTCAGCCTGCCTTTCTCACACCAGGTGTGCCCGGGCACCTTGCTGCCGAGTCTAGCGGGGCCCTGGACGTGTGGGGCATGGGAAGCAGGCGGGAAGGATCGGACGACCTCAGAGGGCCTTGAAACCCATAGTTGGAGATTTGCCCCTCCCCTTCCTGCCATCAACCAAGCATCCATCAATCGCCGTGAGCCCGTCACCCGCCGTCACTCCTCCCTCGCTTGCTATCCCGGAGTCTGGCACGCTAGGCCTCCTGGACGGAGAGAGTCTGACCCTCCAGGCCCCTGAGGCCCCAGGCTGGGAGCGAGGCCACCCGTCCCAGCTCCCCTCCTCTGGGGAGGAGGCCGGGATGGCCATGTGGGGTCCGATCTCAGATCGTGGCACTGCTCACAAGCCCTCTCCACTGAGAAGGCCCCTGAAGGGTTTTTCCAGGAGGACCCTGTCCAGGTCTCCATTGCCCCAGAGGACAGATCAAGGGGAAGTAGACTAGAATTGAGGCAGAAGAGATTTCTCTCTGGACCTGGGGAAGAACTTCTGCCTGCCAGGGGCTTAAAGCCCGGAGTATTGGGACGGTGGGACGTCTCAAGGCTTGGCCACCTCTTTAGGGAGGAGAACAGTAATGCTTGGGTTTTCGTTTGCCTGTTTTTTTTAAACGGTATCTGTTAGGTGCTTACTATGTACCAGGCGCTGTACTAAACGCTGGAGTAGAAACACAATAGTAAGATTGGACACAGTCTCTGTCCCACCTGGGACTTGGTCTTTAATCCTCATTTTACAGGTGAGGTACCTGAGGCACAAAGTGAAATGATTGGCAACAAATTATGTTGCCAATTTGTACTTCCCAAGCGCTTAGTACAGTGCTCTGCACATAGTAAGCGCTCAATAAATACGATTGATGATGATGATGATTGGCCCACGGTCACACTGCGGACCAGTGGTAAAGCCAGGATTAGAACCCAGATCATCCGATTCCCAGGCCGCTGGGCCATGCTGCTTCTGGGTGGATTAATCAATCAATCGATCGTATTTATTGAGCGCTTACTGTGCACAGAACACTGTACTAAGCGCTTAGCCATTTGTCTGCCTAGTGGCAGGGGTCTGAACCAGATAATGATGGTATTTGTTAAGCACTTACTATGTCCAAAGCACTGTTCTAAGCGCTGGGGAGGTTACAAGGTGATCAGGTTGTCCCACGGGGGGCTCACAGTCTTAATCCCCATTTTACAGATGAGGTCACTGAGGCCCAGAGAAGTGAAATGACTTGCCCACAGTCACACAGCTGACAGTTGGCGGAGCCGGAATTTGAACCCATGACCTCTGACTCCAAAGCCCGGGCTCTTTCCACTGAGCCACGCTGCTTCTCATCTACTGCCTCAGATGAAACAAGATCCCACCCAGCTCCAGGACCCTGTGATGGGGTTTAGCTAGAGGCAATCTAGCCTGCCAGTTTGGGGGTTGCTGAATGTAAAGATCATCATCATCATCATCAATCGTATTTATTGAGCGCTTACTGTGTGCAGAGCACTGTACTAAGCGCTTGAGAAGTACAAGTTGGCAGCATAAAGAGACAGTCCCTACCCAACAGTGGGCTTACAGTCTAAAAGGGGGAGAATGCCCCTTTTAAAGATGCCAGGGAGGATTAGGCTGCCAGTCACAACTGACTCCTTTCAGGCCAGGCTTGCCTGTGGCGGTAGCGTCTCCTCTTGAGGAGCTCCATTCGTTCAGTTGTATTTATGGAGTGCTTTACTGTGTACAGAGCACTGTATAGGACTTAGGAGAGTACGATGTAACAATAAACAGACATGTTCCCCACCCACAGTGAGCTTACAGTCTAGAGGGGGAGACAGACATTAATATAAATAAATTGTGGACAGATACATAAGCACCGCGGGGCTCGGAGGGAGGATGAATAAGGGGAACGAGTCAGGGCGATGCAGAAGGGAGTGGGAGAAGAGAAAAGGGGGGCTTCGTCGGGGAAGGCCTCTTGGAGGATATAACGTGAAAGATGTCTGTATGGGGATCTCTGTATGGTGGCTGGGGAGGAGCTGTTATCAATAATCATAATAATAATAATGATGGTACTTGTTAAGCGCTTACTATGTGCAAAGCAGTGTTCTAAGCACTGGGGAGGTTCCAAGGTGATCAGGTTGTCCCATGGGGGCTCACAGTTTTAATCCCCATTTTACAGATGAGGTCACTGAGGCCCAGAGAAGTGCAGTGACTTGCCCAAAGTCACACAGCTGACAGTTGGCGGAGCCGGGATTTGAACCCATGATCTCTGATTCCAAAGCCCGGGCTCAAATGGCAGTGATCATTCAGTCGGTAGTATTTACTGAGAGCTTACTGTGTGCAGAGTAATAATAATCAATCAACCATATTTATTGAGCGCTTACTGTGTGCAGAGCACTGTACTAAGCGCTTGGGAAGTACAAGTTGGCAACATATAGAGACAGTCCCTACCCAACAGTGGGCTCACAGTCTAAAAGGGGGAGACGGAGAACAAAACCAAACATACTAACAAAATAAAATAAATAGAATAGATATGTACAAGTAAAATAAATAAATAGAGTAATAAATATGTACAAACATATATACATATATACAGGCTCTGTGGGGAAGGGAATAATAATAATAATGGTATTTGTTAAGCGCTTACTACGTCCAAAGCACTGTTCTAAGTGCTGGGGGATACAAGGTGATCAGGTTGTCCTTCGTGGGGCTCACAGTCTTAATCCCCATTTGACAGATGAGGGAACTGAGGCACAGTGAAGTTAAGTGACTTGCCCAAAGTCACGCAGCTGACAAGTGGCAGAGCCGGGATTCGAACCCTGAACTAAGTGCTCGGTACAGTTGTTGCTGAATTGTACTTCCCAAGTGCTTAGTACAGTGCTCTCACACAGTAAGCACTCAGTAAATACAATTGAATGAATACAATTTAACCAACATATTCCATGCCCACAGTGAGCTTATAGGCTAGACGGTGTGGGTGAATCTGGAAAGCGTTAGGAGTTAGGGCTGCAGCAATGTAAGCGAATCGAAACCTTCTCTTCCCATCGCTGGAAACGCAGCAGGAGTGTCCCGGGGCCCAAGCCTCACCCGAACCAAGCCGGCGGCCGAGGGCCGGGCGTTGCCAGGAGGACTGGTGCAGGGTTCAGGAATTGGACATGGTGGGAGCCTCCTGCCTGGGCACTTCCAAGCATTCTCTAAGTCGTGGGGACGGTCCCACAGGCATTTCCCCGACTCTGGAGGGGTACTTCCCCCAGCCACGCGTAGAGCTGGGGGGTCTCAACCAACTTGTCGGCCCCGTTCGGGCTGGGCCTGAGAGCGATCACCGAGGCAGAGGGCCCAGGACCGGCATGAGAGCAGCAGGAGCCCCTTGGGGAAGAAGGATTTGCCCATCCGGACTCCTGAGGTGCCCCTAGGGAGACCCGCTTAGAGCTATCATCACCCTTGGTAACCGAGAGGCTAGGACTGGGACCCCTCCATTTTCCAACATAAGGGGACGTATGCTGGACCACTCCCCGGGCCGGAAACCTGGGGCCCCACCTTTCCCCCACCCCCCGTGGGGCATTCTTGAAACAGCCTTGAAACAAAGAAATTCGATCGTCGGCGATGCGGACCGGAGAAGGGGTCTCCGGAGCGGGGGGCTGCCGCTTTCCGCCTAAGCCCTCCTCCTCTCCCGTGCCTTCTGGGACCGGACTTCCAAACCAGGGGTGACCAAGAAGGAGGTTCAAGTCCTGTCTTCTGGCTGCCGGGCGAGGAAGGGGCCAGCCAGAGGTCGACGTAAGGGAGATTCCCGGAAGATGACCTGGGATGACGAAAGATGCCCTGGAAACATCCAGTTCCACAGCAGGCCGAGCGGGAAGTAGTTGGCACTTTGGAGGCAGCCTGCTCTGATTCCTTACATGAAGTTCCTTACATAAGTTTCTCCAGCGAGAGCCAAATTCAAGCTGCAGCAACATCCTTGTGGACTGGGGAAAACCCAGCAGAGAGAGCCATTTCCTCAAGACGGCAATAAATCAATCCTCAAGTCCGGGAACTCGATTAGACGTGCAGGGTGAGGCTGGGATTGGCTGGCGTACCTTCCCAGTTGGACAGGTATTTGAGAGCCCAGTTGGAAGGTTGGAAGGATGCTTATTCCTCATCCACTCATGCTCTCGCAAACAGCTATTTGGTCTGTAGAGTTCCTGGCAGACACAGACCGAGCGACAGTCCTCCCTTCCCATAGCCCTCCGGGTACCCAATTCCAAATGGGTGAAGAATCAACTCCAGGGGCCTGCCCTGCTTGCCCACCTGTGCCTCAGTGGCCTGACTAGGTGGTGTTCTCTTTCACATATCCAGAGCTACACTCCGAGCACAGACCCAGGGATTTTCCAACCAGGGATGGATCCTGGCATCCCACAGGATGCTGGCAGCAGTGGGATCTTGGGGCCAGAATCCCCAGGGAATAGCTTGCCTCTCTAGCATCCTTTAAGCTGGGTATCCCTTGAGTCGGTGTCTATGCCACCGTCTTGACCCAAAAGTGAGTATGAGGAGTCGGCTAACTAGGTAGCTAGTGTGAGTCGAACTCCCCTGTTTCCCAAGGCTGTCCTGCTCCACAGGGGGCTGATTTAAGCAGGAGAATAATAATAATAATGGCATTTATTAAGCGCTTACTCTGTGCAAAGCACTGTTCTGAGCGCTGGGGAAGTTACAAGGTGATCAGGCTGTCCCATGGTGGGCTCACAGTCTTCATCCCCATTTTACAGATGAAGGAACTGAGGCCCAGAGAAGTCAAGTGACTTGCCCCAAGTCACACAGCTGACAATTGGCGGAGCCGGGATTTGAACCCATGACCTCTGACTCCAAAGCCCACGCTCTTTTCCACTGAGCCACGCTGCTTCTCAGGCCTCAATCAGGACTGAATCAGACCTGGCTCCATCAATCGCGCTAGGGAGCACTCAGGCAGAAGCACTTTTCGAGCAGCATTTGAAGAAAGAGCCGAGCAGGCGGGAAGAATTGGGTCACAGCTGGGGCCTGGTCCCCGCAGGGGCTGCCAAAACTCTCCACATGGGCTGCATCCCGGGCTCTGCGGGCCCCGCGGACCAGAGTCCCAAAGGGAACCTCCGCGAGCTTTGGAGCAGCTTTGATGAGGCTCCTCATCCCCAGCCTCGGTGTGGCCACACACCCTCGCCATCCTTCCCTTTTGGCCATTTTGGAGCCCCAAGCGCCCATGAAGAGCGTTTCCCCATCTTTCTCTTTTCCCAGTCTCTGCCCTCGCTCTCCGCTCCGGGACTCCACTGCTGCCCTCGGGGCAGACCCTGGCAGCCCAGGAAGGTCCCTGGGGACGGCTGCCTCAGCAGATCAGGGGGAGAATGCAACAGGGAGAATATCCCCCTTCACTCTGAAAGCTCCTTGCCCTGTTGCTGAGAAAATGACCGTCACCGAGCCGGTGGTACTGCGTCCTCGCCATCCTCCCAGGAGGCAGGAGTCCCGACCTCGGCCCTCCGATCCCGACTCTAGGCTGGGCCTCCGGGGTCCCACTCCCTCAAGGCCGATCTCTGCAGTCAGCCTCCCCACGACAGCATGGGATCGCTGGAGGAGCCCCCCATCTGCTCAGCGCTGGCTGCGCTCTAACCTCCGCCTCAGCGCCGTTGACCAGGGGCTGAGGACAGGAACGCCGGACCGGGCCACGGTCCCAACTTCGGCTTGGGAATCCGACTCTCGGGCTCGGGAACCGTGTGTTTTAACCAGCCAATTCCAAGTCAGGAGACCTGGCCTCCCGGCAGGCGCTCAGCAGGGGCCAGGGCTCGCTCTTGGGTCTACAGACCCTGTTGGGGGGCTAGAGGATTAGGGGAAAACCGGGTCCAGTTATCTCTCTCCAAACCAGAACCAGCTCTAGGGCCAGACTTGGCCCTAGGTGATTGTTGGAGATTCAGACTCACTAGTCAGACAAGAGTCGAGTATTTATTGAGCACCTATTGTGAGCAGACCACTGTACTGAGCACTTGGAAGAGTGGCACAGAGATAGAAGACATCATCCCTGCCCTCAAGTACCTTAAAGTCAAATGGGAGAGGCAGACGCAAGAAAGAAGAAAAGAAAAGGAGTGAAAAGATGGATCTGTAGATGAGTAGAGGCTTAAATGGTAGGTTGTGTGAGTACGGAAGTATTCCAGGAGCATAACTGTGTAATTGATGCAGGAGTATTATTCATTCATTCAGTTGTATTAAGCGCTTGCTGTGTGCAGAACACTGTACTTGGCAAGTACAGGTCGGCAACCTATAGAGACGGTCCCTACTCAACAATGGGCTCAGTCTAGGAGGATTCTGACTCGGGGAGAAGAGAAATTAATCAGGGAAGACCTCCTGGCAAAGAAGTGATTCAGGATGGCTCTGAAGATCAATCAATCGTATTTATTGAGCGCTTACTGTGTGCAGAGCACTGTACTAAGCGCTTGGGAAGTCCAAGTTGGCAACATATAGAGACAGTCCCTACCCAACAGTGGGCTCACAGTCTAAAAGGGGGAGACAGAGAACAAAACCATACTAACAAAATAAAATAGAATAGATATGTACAAGTAAAATACATAGAGTAATAAATATGTACAAACATATATACATATATACAGGTGCTGTGGGGAAGGGAAGGAGGTAAGATGAGGGGGAGTTCCAGGAAAAAGGAGGGCACGAGCAAAGGATTGATGGTGCGATAGATGAGATTGAGGGACAGCCAGGAGGTTGGTGGAGTGTGTGGGGACCGGGCAGTTTATCCCAGTTTATCGAGTTGCGGTGGGACGGGAGCTATGATAAGGATTGGGGAAAGAGCTGATTGAGGGCCTTAATGCCGGCAGTTAGGAATTTCTGCTTGATGCAGAGATAGGTGGGTTTTGAGGAGCAATAAGACGTGCCCAGAAGGACTTTGCTGAGTGACCCTTGGGAAAATCACAAGTGAGTCTGTGACTTATGATCCAGGTTCTTGCTGTGGCGGGAAGGAATTTCCCAGACAGTCTGGGGGCTTCCACGGAGGCTGGGTCGGCACCACTCCGGAGAGTAGGGCAGGCCCACTGCCCGCTCCATGCTCTTCCCAAGTCATTGGTGTTGGCGGGAGGTGGGGAGGAAAGGGAAGCGGTGTCAGAGATGAAAGCAGAGAGCTGCCGGCTCACGAGTCGGCCTCGGGCTCCGAGGGGCGATTAATAATAATAATAATGTCGGTATTAAGCGCTTACTATGTGCAAAGCACTGTTCTAAGCGCTGGGTTAACTGATGCGTCTCTCCTCTTCTGTTCCCCCCCACCCCGCCCCACTGTAGGGGTCAGCTGCTCCCGGTCCGTGCCTCCGGGCTACCCGCCGCCCCAGGATCCGTTAAATCAGGGACAGTACTTGATGCCCGACGGCCTAAACCAGTCGCAGGTCTTCGAGTTCGCCGAACCCAAGCGCAGTCAGTCGCCCTTCTGGCAAAACTTCAGCAGGTTAACACCCTTCAAAAAATAATACCCAGAGAGATGGAGCATTTTAAAATAAAATAAATAAAATTATATTTATAGATGGACCTTTTTTCGGAGATGCACTGTTGCAATTTAAAAAATATATAGAGAAGGACCAAAAACGTTTTCTGTTGTTTTTGGGAAGCAGATTCTGTTGCTAGGTAGTAGACGCCGTGGATTACTTCCGCCCGTGTAATTGCTTCTTTGAGTTCTTCACGTCTCTCCCCATCCCCGCCCCTTCCCGCCCCCTTTTATTGGGAAAGATTCAGCGGCATTTCATCTTCTGCTGTCCGTGTGGTCTCGCTCGCTCATTAGTGGTGATTCATCGACTTGTCATTCTGGGCAGGGGTGGGGGGATCTGTTGCCGACTGACGAGTGTTTCTTCTCTCGCCATCGCTGCCGACAGGTTGGCCTGCCTGTGGGGGCTTTTTGACTTTTCTCTCTTTTTCCTCAGGGGGCTGGTCGGGGGGGGCCGGGGGCTGGAATCCTCTCCCCCCTCCACCCTCCCGGAGCACCCCGAGCCGTGCGGCGGCCGAGAGCGGGCCCCCGGCGCCGTGTTTCCGCCGTGCCAGCCTGGGTGTGCTCTGCCGTGCTCTGTGAATTGCTGTGCGGTACTGCTATTGCTTTCACTGTTTTGCAGGTGTTCTGGAGGGCTAAGAACAGAATCGCTGACCCGGGGGGAGGGTGGTCCGATCTGTGGGCCGGGAGCCAGGGCCTGGGCTGGAGACCCCCACGCTGGCCTGGATTCCCTTGGTGGCTTCTCCTCAAAAAGGCCGGTTTTGGTGACCCCCACCTGGTGACCTCTCTCTATCTCTCTCTCTCTCTCGCTCGGACAGACGGACGGACGACGGGACGGGTTTCAGACCGCCACTGAGCTCCAGTCAATCCATCAGTGGTGTTTATCGAGTGCTTCCCGTAGGCAGAGCGCTGGACTACGCTCTTGGGCAAGGCCAAGCGAGTTGGTAGCCACAGCGCCTGCCCACGAGGAACTCGGCTCCCGGGGCCTGGCCCGTCGACTCTGGTTTTGGGTCCGGCTGCCGGCCACGGGCCCCACTGCCGAGGGATCTTAGGTGGACTGGCGGAAAGAGGCAGGAGGCAGGCCCAGCCCAGGCTGCCGCAGCCCGGGGGCATCCACGCTGGTGAGGAGGCTGCCCCTCGAGGCCCAGCTGAACTGCCCTGGAAGGAGACATCACAAGCAGGAGGCCAGGGCCCCGAGAGATGCCCGGCTCCCGCAGTCGCGAAGGGACCGGGTGGTAGGGGAGGGGTGCCCATCCTGGCGGCCTCCTTCCCTCCCCGGCTCCCTGTCTCTCTGTCTAGGTGTGAAGCTCCCTGAGTGGGCTTTAGATGCCCGGGGGCCCAGATAGGGGCCTAGGGCCATAGTGGGCCACACAGGGAAGACTCGCTGTCTCTCTCCCTCTCTTTCTCTGTCCCTCCAGCTCTCCGTCTTTCCCTCCCCCTCCGTCTTTTTTGCTCTTTATCGCCCGTCTTTCTCCACTTCCTTTTCTCTCTCTCCCTCCATATCTGTCCCTTTTTTCTGCCTCCTCTTTCTCTCTCTCTCCCCCACCTTGCCTCTCTCTCCTTTCCTTCTCATTTGACTCCCTCCCCTCTGGATCGCTCTCCCCCGTCCCTTTCTCTGTTCTTCTCTTGCTCTCTCCCCTCCATCTCTGTCTCACTTCCTCTGTGCTGCTCCTGGGAAAATGGTGCGGGACCTTGGAGGTGGGACAGCGTGGGGACAGCCTCCCTTCTCCCTCCACCCCCCAACTGTTCCTGTGCTTGCCCACCTAAACATATACACACACACAAACACGTGTGCCTATTCCCCAGCCCACACTCACCCAGGCCATGCTTGCGCACAAACTTGCAAATGCACACAACCTCCCTACCAGCCCGCACATATACACACCTGTCCCTGAAAGGATCTGTTGAAGAACTGACTAGCGGAGACGGGAGCCATGATCATCGGAGCAGCAAGACGCAGCGTAACCCAGATCTCATTTTCCCATCCAGAGCCCAGCCAGCTCACTCCTTGAGTCTTGCCACAAGTTACCCAGATTTGACTGCAGAGACAGAGAGACTCAATTACAGCCAGGGATGGAAAGTCCTAGAGCAGCGTAGTTTCAGAAATCAAAAGTTACCTTGCTCCTGGTTCTCTTCTCTGGACGGAGTGACACTTAGAAGCCAGGCATGGACAGTGGACTTCAGGCAGGCAGGCTGGAGAGAAGAGACGGGAGGGCAAAGCAGGGAGTCACTTGACACAGCGGTCCTTAGGTAAGGAGATGAGGCGTATGTCTGGGAGTGAAGGAGTGGGACGGACAGAAAGAGAGGGACAGACACAGAGACGGGAAGAGAGAGAGATGACAGGAAGGCAGAGAGAGACACCACCCCAAAACCAGCACTTCGAAATGACAGAATGGTCCCAATATTGTTTTTTCCGTTGTACTGATTTGATGAGGAAGAAGCGGCGAGGAACCCAACTCAAGGCCCCATCGGTTTTCCGGGTGCTGACTTGGCGTGGGAGGAAGGAGGGAGGGGAAGTGGCCGTTTCTGGAAGACCCAGCCTCAGGAGAAAGAACCAATCCGAAAAGTGAAATGGGGAAATAGCCTGCCTGTCCTGTGGGCCCCAGCTTAGCCTGGTTCCGCCTTTGGAGACCCTCTTCACAGGGACCCTCAAAGCCAGCGACTTTGTAAGCTCTCCACAGCCAGCCCTCCGCCACGCCTAGGGGCGGACAGGGCCGCGGGGGAGAGCGGGCAGGTTTTGGGGGTCGGCGGGCAGGCCCGGGGTGGGAGCCAAAGACCCACTGGATGCTGGCAATGGGCACTGAGAAACAAGCAGCTACAACCCCAGCCTGGCCTCTTGGTCCAACGGCCTCCAAGGCCCACGCCAAGAGGGCAGGAACGATTACGATGATCCGGCCCGCAGAAAGCCCTCATTGGCCCCAATTATCTAGACTATTCGGGAAAAGGCAGTAGAAGTGGGGAGGGATGAAGGGGGTGGGCAGATAAGCAACCGACATGATCCTCCGCTGGTCTCTGGCCACGGAGAAAAAGCTTGGGGGCTTTCTTGAAAGATTACTGGGCGCAGAAGGGTCAAAAGAGACCGGGAAGAGGGGCAGACGTGTGGACCTTCTCACAGTGGTCCTTGCCAGCAGCCCAGGGCTCCGGGCCACCTTGGCAGGAGGATCGGTGGGGCCCAGATCCTTCCTGAGAAACGTGCCTACCGTCTCACCGCTGGCCTCCCCGCTCTCCGGAGACCTTCGAGGTGCAGCCCTCCGGCGAGGTCGATCAAATCGTGCGGGGGGAAAAGAGCCTCCGATTGGAAAGGTTTCCGCTCCAGCGAGGAGGATCAAACTGGGGAATCCAGAGGAGGAGCCCGGCGGGGGTGGGGATGGGGTCTCCCATGGCTGCCATGCTTCAGGCATGGATGACGCCCAAGTTGGGTCAGTGATGCCCAGCTTGGCCCTGGGGAAGAACGAAAAGTAGGATGAGGTGGTGGGAAGGTCAAGGATCCCGAGGGACCTCCAACAGAAGCAGATATTATATATGCATATATATGAAAAAGAGATATATATGTAGAATGAAAAAGCCAATTTAACAAAAAGAAAGTTTTAAAACTCTAGTCTGAAGCCAAATAGTGCTCTTCTAGTGCTGGGGAGGGACAGGGAGTGGGAGGGGGGTGGGGGGGAGGGGCAGGGCACGTAGCCCTTGACTTTGGTTTCCTCAGCTGCTCCGCATTTTCCAGTTTGATCCTTTTGTTTATATCTGATTGTTCGACCCTCCCCTCCCCGAGTCAAACACGTGTCAAAGTTGTGTGTACAAAGAACCGTGTTTAACAAAAACAAAACGGAAAAAAAAAGAAGTGTTGTGAAGACACTGAGCCTTATGAGACTATTTATGGAGTTGAATAAAACGACATGAAAAGGTGCCTTTGTCCGTGGCTTCTTCCATCGTCGCCACCCAGATGGACCTGAAGGAAGTCGGGGGGGCCCTTGGGAGAGGTGAGGAGGGACGATCGGGGATGACTGATGGGGAGGACTGCCCCTTCAGCCTGCCCTGGCCACGGGGAAACGATACTCGGGCTGGTCTTGTACTTCCCAAGCGCTTAGTACAGTGCTCCGCACACAGTAAGCGCTCAATAAATACGATGGAATGAATGAATGAATGGTCTTGGAAAATGCTCCCAAGCTGGAGTCGGTTAATCTGTGGCTCTTGGCGAGAGCTTTCCGTGTCCTTGGGGGAGTTCCCTGCCCTCAGGGAGCGTGCAGTCTCGAGGGAAGCGGGTCCATAGGGAAGAGTCACAGACAAACTGAGTCTGATTCCCCCACTGACTCGGTTCTTCATCCAGGCGATTCTAGATGAAATCCCCTAAGGGTGAGAGGGTGACACAGACTGATGGGACCCAGCCCCCAAATCAGCTCCTCACCCGGACCTCCCATTCATTCATTCATTCAATCGTATTTATGGAGCGATAACTGTGTGCACAGCACTGTGCTAAGCACTCCCACCAAGTGTCCCCAAAATGTATAGCAAATCTTCTCAGTCACTGGAGATGACCGGCAGGACGGTGACCCTTCCCCAACCCCGCAAGACCCTCCCGAACCCATCTTCCCGCCCCTTGAATGGGAAGCTGGAGGTCGGCGTGGCCTGTCAGGCAAGTCACTTAACCTCTCTGTTCCTCAGTTTTCTCTTCTGAAAATATGGCAAATGATACCTGCCTCCCCCAGGCCCCCAGGGGCAGTTCTGGGGGCCTATGAAATAAACAGGGTGAAAGGGTACTACAAATTCAAAGTATCGGACATCCTGGGCCAAGCAGATGGCCGGGAGGGAAGGCCCACTGGGCAGATTGGAGATGAGCCCCAGCTTGGGACCTGGCCAGGCAGGAATTGTTGGAGAAGAATGGCCAATTCCCCCTAGCTGGCATCTTCCACCTCTCCTGGAGACATTGCTTCCCCAAAGCACATGGGCAGGCCAAGCCCACTCCCTGAATTGGCTGTCTCATCCACTGCCTCTCCCTCCAGCCCATTCTTTTTCCCAATACTGCCACAGTTAACCTGACTCTGTAGGGGTTATGCCCAGGCTAGTTTGAATCTTGCCAGAAGCAAAAGTCAATTTGATCAAAAGGTCAATCCCCATTTGGGGGGGAAGAGGGGAGAGAGAGGGAGAGAGACAGAGGGTGAGTGTACAGAGCGACTGAGAGAAACACTCCAAAGCCACAGGAAGGCGTTTTATACAGAGGACACCAGGAACAGTGTAGCCTAGTGTGGAAAGAGTGTGCACCTGGGTTAATAATAATAATAATAAAAATGTTGGCATTTGTTAAGCGCTTACTATGTGCAAAGCACTGTTCTAAGCGCTGGGGGGGTTACAAAATGATCAGGTTGTCCCATGTGGGGTTCACCGTCTTAATCCCCATTTGACAGATGAGGTAACTGAGGCTCAGAGAAGTGAAGTGACTCGCCCAAGGTCACACAGCAGACACGTGGCGGAGCCGGGATTTGAACCCATGACCTCGGACTCCCAAGCCCATGCTCTTTCCACTGAGCCACGCTGCCTCTCCCACTCAGGGTTCTGATCCTGAGTCTCCCCCTAGCCTGCTGTGTGACCTTGGACAAGTCACTTCATTTCTCTGAGCCTCAGCCTCGTCCGTAAAATGGGGACTTTGGGGTTTGGGGAGTCACTACCTTTGCACATAGTAAGCGCTTAACAAATATTATTATTATTATTATTATTATTATTATTATTATTATTAGCTGTCCTCCCTTAGACTGCCACCCCCCTTGTGGGGGGAGAGGGTTGCCTCTGATCTGATTGCATTGTTTGTACCCCAGTGCTTAGGGCACAGTAAACACTGAATGAATCTCATTATTATTTCCCCACAAGGAGTTCCAGCCAGAAAACCGTTCTACTTTCTACCATCCTCATCTATAAAATGGGGAGAGAAGGACGGGGACCAGTATACGGAGCAAAAATTCCACCGAGAGAAGCAGCATGGCTCACTGGAAAGAGCCCGGGCTTGGGAGCCAGAGGTCGTGGGTTCTAATCCCAACTCTGCCACTTATCCGCTGTGTGACTTTGGGCAGGTCTGGGCCTCAGTTCCCTCATCTGGAAAATGGGGATGAAGACTGTGAGCCCCCCGTGGTGGGACAACCTGATCACCTTGTATTCCCCCCGAGCGCTTAGAACAGTGCTTCGCACGTAGTAAGCGCTTAACAAATGCCATCATCGTCGTCATCATCAATGAGATTCAGTCTGCTTCTGTTTCCTCAGGCAGGGAGAGAAACCAAGGGCGGAGGAAAGGGGGCCAGGGAGATGGGAGGGGAAAGACTGCATGCACGCACACGCAAACACACACGCACACACACACACACACACACACACACAGAGAGAGAGAGAGAGAGAGAGAGACAGAGAGACAGAGAGACAGAGAGAGAGAGACAGAGAAACCCTCCCCACCAGGGGAAAGAGGTTGGGGAGAGGGGAGAGGAAAGGCTGCATATATATATATATATATATATATATATATATATATATATATATATATATATATATATATGTGTATACACATATGTATGTGTGTATACATATATATGCATACACAAACATACACACACACGGACACATACCTGCCTCCCTCTGCCTTGTTTATGTTTGGCTATTTCTGTCCTGGGCTCAGGCCCAGAGGCCATTGTTTCGGTGCGTGTCTGCGAAGTCGTTAAAGTTCGGGAACCATAAACGGGAAGTTGTTGGACGTCAAGCCGATGACAAGTGCAAACGAAGGTCCCGGACTTCCTGTTGGCCCAACCTAAAAATAAAGCACTAAAAACACACCGAGGCCGCCGCGGGGCAGCTGCCAGGAGCCCAGAATAGCCGTGAAGGCACATGGAGGGACAGGGACCCACGGAAGCCGGAGGGCCAGAAACTTCCCCGGGACTCCTCCTTGTCGCCCCGAACTCGGGGTCCTGACCGCATCCCCGGGTGGTCTCTGGGAGACCGTCCGCTCCCCTCCGGCTCCTGGTTGCCGCCGCTTCGGCCCCGGGCCTGGTCGAGGCTGGAAGGAGCATGGACTTCGGAGTCAGGGGCCACAGGTTCATATCCTGGCTCTGCCACTCATAATAATAATCCCCATTTTCCAGATGAGGTAACTGAGGCCCAGAGAAGTGAAGTGACTTGCCCAAAGTCACACAGCTGACAATTGGCAGAGCCGGGGTTTGATCCCATGACCTCTGACTCCAAAGCCCGGGCTCTTCTCCGCTGAGCCACGCTGCTTCTCCTGAGCCACGCTGCTTCTCCAGCTTGTCAGCTGGATGACTTTGGGCAAGTCACTTCACTTCTCCGGGCCTCAGTCCCCTCATCTGGAGAATGGGGATGAAGACTGTGAGCCCCACGTGGGACAACCTGATTACCCTGTATCCCCCCAGTGCTTAGAACAGTGCTTGGCACATAGTGAGCGCTTAATAAATGCCATCATTATTATTATTAGGCGCCCTGCTCTAGCTGTTGCTGCTGGCAACAATAATAATAATGATGGCATTTATTAAGCACCCACTATGTGCCAAGCACTGTTCTAAGCGCTGGGGAGGTTACAAGGTGATCAGGTTGTCCCACGGGGGGCTCACAGTCTTAATGCTCATTTTACAGATGAGGTAAACGGCGGCATGGAGAAGTGAAGTGACTTGCCCCAAGTCACACAGCTGACAACTGGCAGAGCCGGAATTTGAAGCTGGCAGCTGACAAGTGGCAGAGTTGGGATTCGAACCCAGGGTCTCTGACTCCAAAGCCCGGGCTCTTTCCACTGGGCCATGCTACTTCTCTGGCAAGTGGTGGCTTTGTGAGCCTGCTCATTTGGAGGGCTGGCGGCCTGGGGACAAGTGGGGAAGAGCAATGCCTTTTGGATGATAATGATAATAATAATGATTGTGGCATTTTTAGGCCACAATCTGGGCTTTCTGGGCAAGTCACTTCACTTTTCTGGGCCTCAGTTCCCTCATCTGTAAACTGGGGATTAAAACTGGGAGCTCCCTGTGGGACAACCTGATCACCTTGTAACCTCCCCAGCACTTAGAACAGTGCTTTGCACACAGTAAGTGCTTAATAAATACCATTATTATTACTCCATCAAGGGCATTTGTTTCCAGCTACTGTACTAAGTGCTGAATTAGATGCAAGCTCATCAGGTCCCACATGGGGCTCACAATCTAAGTAGGAGGGAGACTGGGTGTTGAATCCCCATTTTACAGGAGGGTAATGGGGTAAATGGAAGTGAAGCGATTTGCCCCAAATCACCCATCAGGCAAGGGACAGAGCTGGATTAGAACCCCGGTCTTTTGACTCCCAGTTTCACGCCGTATCCCTCTTAGTCACTTGCTCCTGACTGGATCCCCCCCAACCCTGAATTCCTTCCCCCACCCAGATTCCATTCTTCTGCCCCAATTCTGAGCCCCCCGCCCCGCCACCAACCTTGATTCCATCCCTTCAAACATACCAAAGAAGCAGCGTGGCTCAGTGGAAAGAGCACGAGCTTTTGAGTCAGAGGTCATGGGTTCAAATCCCGGCTCCGCCAATTGTCAGCTGTGTGACTCTGGGCAAGTCACTTCACTTTTCTGGGCCTCAGTTACCTCATCTGTAAACTGGGGATTAAAACCGTGAGCTCCCTGTGGGACAACCTGATCACCTTGTAACCTCCCCGGCGCTTAGAACAGTGCTTTGCACATAGTAAGTGCTTAATAAATACCATTATTATTACTCCATCAAGGGCATTTGTTTCACAGCTACTGTATACAGAGCGCTGTACTAAGCACTTGGGGTAGTACAATCATCATCATCAATCGTATTTATTGAGCGCTTACTGTGTGCAGAGCACTGTACTAAGCGCTTGGGAAGTACAAGTTGGCAACATATAGAGACAGTCCCTACCCAACAGTGGGCTCACAGTCTAAAAATGAGTAAGGAGTCATGGTCCCTGCCCTCAAGGAACTTACAGTCTGACAGAGGAGGGAGACACCAAACTAATTTACAAATAAGAGAAAGGGCAGTGGGCAGGTAGATGACTTTAATAGTAGAGACTGTAAATTGAGAGGGACAGAAGTGCCACAACTGGCCATGAGTGTAGAAGTGGTTGGTTTAGAAGTGACACTTGATAGTCCCCCCACCCCCAACTCCACAGCATTTATGTACATATCTTTAAATCATATATTTCATAATGTTATATCACAAATTACCTTTTTATTCATATTAATGTCTGTCTCCCCCTCTAAACTGTAAGCTCATTTTGGGCAGGGAATGTGCCTGCTAATTCTGTTGTGTTGCACTCTCCCAAGTACTTAGTACAGTGCTCTTCACATAGTAAGTGCTCAATAAATGTGTTTGATTGTAGTGGAGGGAAGAGAAATGAACTGGGGAAGGCTCCCTGGAGGAGGTGTGATTTCAGAAGGGATTGGAAGATGGGGAGGGCTGGGGTCTGGTGGATTTAAAGGGAGAGGATGTTCCAGACATGGGGGAGGGTGTGAGGAAGGGGTCTACCCTGATTCCACCTCCCCAATTCTGATTTTGTTTCCCCATCTTGATTCTGCCCCTTCCCCCATTTCCAGCTCTCCACCCAGACCCCCGCACCCTCTCTCGACGGAGGAGACTTTCCCCACCACAGCACATCGGCAGGAGAGAATTTGTCTGAAGAGATTCAAAGTTTTCATTTTCCCCCAATTTTGTTTTTTAATGGGATTTGTTAAGCACTCACTATGTGCCAGGCACTGTATTAAATGCTGGGGTAGAAAATCAATCAATCAATTGCATGTATTGAGCGCTTACTGTGCGTCGAGCACTATATTAAGCGCTTGGTAGAGTACAGTATAAAAGAGTTGGTAGACACATACCCTGCCCACAACAAGCTTACAGTCTAGAGGATACAGTTCGGACACAGTCCCTGTCCTACATAGGGCTCATGGTCTTAATCCCCATTTTACATATGAGATAACTGAGGCACAGAGAAGCAAAGTGAATTGCCCATGCTCATGCAGCAGGCAAGTGGCAGAGGCAGGATTAGAACCCAGGTCCTCTGACTCCAAGATCAGTGCTCTTTCCACTAGGCCACCCTCCATCTCAGACAGTAATGGGGAACAGCAGATATGTCCCTGCCCAAATTCATATCCCTGCTGGCCTGTGCAATTGAGTTCCAGAGCAGGGGTGCTCTGAGCCCTGAAAATTGAAGATCCTTTGCCGCTCCCAAAATAGAAAACATCTGAGACGCTTTCAGCCATTTGTGCTGTAACAACACCTTCCACACCTCCTGTCCAGTCTGATGCCAAATCCATCTAGCGCCACTGGCAATATCTGTCACCTATGTCGCACCGAGTCTCCACTCTGGCAGCTTTGAGTCTGAGTTTCCAGACCAAATGATCATCCTTTCCACTCCCCTTCCCTCCATCTCCTTCCCTGCCCTCCCTTTCCCCTCCCTCCTTCCCCTCTCCACTCCATCAGTCCTTATTCTCACCCTATTCCTTTTCCTTCCTCTTTCTCTCTCTCTCCCCTCATTCTTCTCTTCCCCCTCTCTTCCACCCCCCCTCCCTTTCCTTCCCCATCTCTCTCTGCTCCCCTCGCCCTCCCCATCTCCCTCCCCCATCTCTGCTCTCCTTCTTCCCCCTTTTTTCTCCCTCTTTCCTTCCTCATCTCTCACTATTCCCCTCCCATTTTCCCTCCCCCTCTGCTCCCCTCCCTCTGTCCTCCTCCTCTCTGTCTGCTCCCCACTCTTTTCCCTCCCTCTTCTTTTCTCTCCTTCCTTCCTCCCCCTCTTCCCTGCCCCTCTCTCCCTGCTCCCCTCTCTCCCTCCCTCCATCCACCCACAGTAGGGGGAACTTAAACTCCATTTCCACTTCCAGGTTCCAACTCCAAGGGTAGGAAAAGACATGTTTGCTCATTGGATTGTCAACTGCAGGCCAGATGGCTTGTATTTTTCAATGCCATTCTGCACCTGTTCTCGTTTACCTGTTACTTCTTGGGCTCCAGAGTCAAACATCTGTTTCTGCATACCTGGAGGAGATTTGGACTAGTGCAGCCGTTTATATAAAGAACAGGCCCATGAACTCAATCCCTTCTTTTCTTCCCTTATCTCCTCTTCCTCCTCCTTCATTCTCTTCCTCTTCCTTTCACTCCGCCCTACTTTCTACCCCTCTTCCCATCACTTCCTCTCCATCTCTGTTCTCTCTCTGTCTCTCAATCTCTCTTTCTCTCTCTCTCTTCCCCTCCCCAAAATCAATCACTTAATGGATGTTTGAGAAAATCCTTCCCTCTGTTCCTGCCCCTTCTTTCTCTCAGCCATTACTTGTTAGCTCTGGAATCACATGTTCTAAATAAATCAGAGATTTCTGAGGAGGCTTTCCACCTGTTTTTCTGTTTTGCTCACTAGATAATTACTGCTTAAGGTGTCATTCCTTAGGTGTTTCAAACACTCAAACACACACACACACACACACACACACACACTCTCTCTCTCTCTCTCTTCCCTTTCCCAAAATGCTATCTTTGGTGTAATTTGCCTGCATGTGATGATGAGCAAATGCAGAAATAATATGCCCTTTGGTCTAAATTTGGTCTTCTAGACTGTGAGCCCACTCTTCTAGACTGTGAGCCCACTGTTGGATAGGGACCGTCTCTATATGTCGCCAACTTGTACTTCCCAAGCGCTTAGTACAGGGCTCTGCACACAGTAAGCGCTCAATAAATATGATTGAATGAATGAATAAATAAATTAATGCAATCTGTGTGTGATTCCTTTTCATCACTTTGGCAGGTAGTTCAGTTTTGTTGTTTGGCTTTTATATGTGCATTTAGAAAGAAGATTCAGGAGAGCACAATAAAATGATCAGAGCAATTTGAAAGCTGGGGTGTCTTTGTGTTTTTGATGAACAATCATGCAGAAGTCCACAGTACGCACCCCTGAACCAGGGGCAAGTGTCAACCCTTGCTGGGCCTGTGGGAGAAAGCCCCCAAACTATACTGACTAATCCATTAGCTGTAACTACCCACATTGAGGCTCCCTTTTCCCTTTCCTCTCCGCCCCCTCTCCCCACAACTCCCCCAGCCCTGGAATAATGTCAGAGTGTGTCAGGGTGGCAGGGTTCTCCCTGAGTCTGGGACATCAAATTGTCGAGATGGTGATGAGGGAGCCCACTCAGGAGGCTTTGTATTTAGTAATGTCGGTCCAGGGAGGAATATCTATATCTATATCTCTCTCTATATATATATAGATATCTATCTATATGTGTGTGTGTGTGTGTGTGTGTCTACATGTGTGTACGGGGAGTGCACACATATGCACACGTGGAAGGCTGGCTTGCATGCCTCATAATCATTTAATCCTGTTGAACCTGAAAACGAGAAAGCTGAGTGGAAACAACTCTCCTCCTGTGACACTTTTATAAAGAGGGATTGCTTATCCATTGGCTGGGTTATCCACAGTTTGATTTATCCCGTTTGGGCTATCCACAGGTTAGGTTATCAGCCGCGTGGGTTATCCCCCAGTTTGGACGATGTGGGTTATCCGCCAATTGGATTATCTGGAGTCTGGATTACCCACCATTTGGATTATTCAAAGTCTAGGTTGATGATGATGATGACATTTGTTAAGCGCTTACTATGTGCCAAGCACTGTTCTAAGTTCTGGGGAGGTCACAAGGTGATCAGGTTGTCCCACGGGGGGCTCACAGTTTTAATCCCCATTTTCCAGATGAGGTCACTGAGGCCCAGAGACGTGAAGTGACTTGCCCAAAGTCACACAGCTAACAGTTGGCGGAGCCGGGATTCGAACCCATGACCTCTGACTCCAAAGCCCAGGCTCTTTCCACTGAGCCACGCACCATTGGGGAGTATCCAGCATCTGGGTTACCCACAGGTTGGATTATCCACCATTTGGATAATCTGGAGTCTGGGTCACCGGCATATTGGGTTATTCAACATTTGGTTTGCCCACAGTTTGGGTAATTCAGTGTGGATTATACATCTTGTGGGGCTCTGGGCCACTTCATTTATCCTTCCCATTATCCTGCTTTTGCTCCCTGCTTTTTTGCCTTTCCTCTGCTCCTCATGCCTTCCTTCCAGGAGGAGCGGGAGCCAGGAGAGGAGAAATCTTACGTATTTTCCCGTCACTCTTTGTGAACACCTTGGTGGGCTAGAGGTTTTGTACCTCACAAGCAACTCTTCAACCAGTCACCATTAACCATTAATCAGTCAATGATATTTATTGATCACCTTCTACATGTGGAGTACTCCAAGGGCTTGGAAGAGGACAATGGAGTCAAAAGATAATAATCTCTGCCCAGAAGGAAGCGGTAATCTAATGGCGAAGACAAAAATGGAAAAAAATGTACAGATAGGAGGGAAAAGATAGTGGAAAACTGGATAAGTAGAAAAATCTGATGCTTAAATAGTTGAGGGCATAAATCGATATGGACAACGAAGGTGTGTGTGGCTATGGGTGGGTAAGTCCCCAGATGGTGGTTACGAGAATATGATCTGGGGTGTAGAAAAATGAATTGAGGAAAGCCAGCTGGGTTCGGCAGAACTAAAAGCTGTGGAGCCTAGTGGAGAAAGCACTGGGAGTCAGAGGACCCGGGTTCTAACCCCAGTTCTGCTACTTGTTTATTGTGTGACCATGGGCAAGTCATTTCACTTCTCTGCGCCTCAGTTTAGTAAGTGCTTAACAAACACCATTTTTAAAAAAAACTTTGAAGAACTCTGTGAGCCCCACATGGGAGAGGGACTGTGCCCATCCTGATTTGCTTGTATCCACCCCAGTGCTTAGTACAGTGCCTGGAACATAGTAAGTGCTTAGCAAATACCATAATAATAATAATAACAATAATATCAATATTATTAATATTAATAAGGGGAGACCTGTGAGCCGAAGGATTTGAGTGGGGAGGGAATTCCAGGCAGGAAGGAGGGTCTGACCGGCAGAGAAGCAAAGAATCAGTGTGGCTCAGTGGAAAGGGCCCAAGCTTGGGAGTCAGAGGTCAGGGGTTGAAATCCCGGCACAGCTGCTTGTCAGCTATGTGACTTTGGGCAAGTCACTTAACTTCTCTGGGCTTCAGTTACCTCATATGTAAAATGGGGATGAAGACTGTGAACCCCACGTGGGACAACCTGATCACCCTGTATGCTCCCGGTGCTTAGAACAGTGCTTTGCACATAGTAAGTGCTTAACAAATGTCAACATTATTATTATTAAAGGGTTGACAGGAAAAGAGGGGATGAGGCCCAGGGAAAAAGAAGATGAGGCCCAGTGAGAAGGTTATCTCGTTGTGGGGTGGAGAGTGTGAACTGGGATGTGGTAGGAGAAGAGAGTAGTTAAGGAAGAGGGCGGCCTGATGGAGAGTCTTCAATGCCCGCGGTCAGGAGCTTCTTTCTACTTGATGTGCAGAGGGAAGGATCATCATTGAAACTTTCTGAGGAGAGTTCTCAATCAATCAATCAACTAATCAATGGTAGTATTGAATGCTTACTGTGTGCAATACTGTATATGTGTCTCTCTAGACTGTAAGCTCCTTGTGGAAAGGGCACATGTCTACCGACTCTGTTGTACTATAGTCTCCCAAGCGCTTAGTACAATGCTCTGCACACAGTAAGTGCTCAATAAATACCGTTGATTGACTGACTGATTAATTGCAAAGCACTATACCAAGTGTTTGGGCAAGTACAATACAATAGGGATGGTAGACACAGTTCTCCCATTCAATCATTCATTCATTCATTCATTCAATCACACTATTGAGCACTTAGTGTATGCAGAGCATTGTACTAAGCATTCATTCAGTCAGTCAGTCATATTTATTGAGCGCTTACCGTGTGCACAGCACTGTACAAAGTGCTTGGGAAGTACAAGTCGGCAACATAGAGAGATGGTCCCTACCCAACAACGGGCTCACAGTCTAGGAGGGGGAGACAGGCGACAAAACAAAACATGCAGACAGGTGTCAAAAATTCATGAGCACTACTACATGTAGAGCACTGTTCTAAGAACTTGGGAGAGAACAAGAGAAGGGAATAAGCAGACATATTCCCCGCCCATTCTAGATGGGGAATAATAATAATGTGGTATTTGTTACGTGCTTACCATGTGCCAAGCATTACTCTAAACACTGGGGTAGATACAAGGTTGGACACGATCCCGGTCCCACTTGGAGCTCACAGTTTTGATCCCCGTTTTACAGGCGAGGTAACTGAGGCACAGAGAAGTGAAGTGACTTGCGCAAAGTCACACAGCAGACCTGTGGCAGAGGCAGGATTAGAACCCATGTCCTCTCACTCCCAGGCCCATGCTCTTTCCACTAGGCCATACGGCACTACGACAGAGTTGGGAGACACGAATCCTGATCACTTGGAGATGACAGTGTAGTGGGAAGGTGGAGTGCCTTTGTGTGGCTGAATGGAAGAGCAAGTAGAAAGAGCAAGGGACCCAGAAATCAGGAGTCCGGGCTCTAGTCCGGGCTCTGCCACTTGCCTGCTGCTATTGGATTTGGGGTGAGACACCCCCGTTTTCCTTCCTTCCTAGCCTGGGAACAGTGTTTGATTTGATTATCCTTTGGCACGCAGTAAGAACTTAATACTGTCATGATAAGCGTTGTGCAATGGAAAGAGCTGGGGCTTTGGAGTCAGAGGTCATGGGTTCAAATCCCAGCTCCACCAGTTGTCAGCTGTGTGACTTTGGGCAAGTCACTTCACTTCTCTGGGCCTCAGTTACCGCATCTGTAAAATGGGGATTAAGACTGTGAGCCCCCCCATGGGACAACCTGATCACCTTGTAACCTCCCCAGCGCTTAGTTCAGTGCTTTGCACATAGTAAGCGCTTAATAAATGCCATCGTTTATTATCCTACTGAGAGCTCACCTCCTCCAGGAGGCCTTCCCAGACTGAGTTCCATCCTTCCTCTCCCCTTCCTCCCCCTCCCCATCTCCCCCCGCCTTACCTCCTTCCCTTCCCCACACCTCCTATATATATGTATATATGTTTGTACGTATTTATTACTCTATTTATTTACTTGTACCTATTTATTCTATTTATTTTATTTTGTTAATATGTTTTGTTTTGTTGTCCGTCTCCCCCTTCTAGACTGTGAGCCCGCTGTTGGGTAGGGACCGTCTCTATATGTTGCCAATTTGTACTTCCCAAGTGCTTAGTACAGTGCTCTGCACACAGTAAGCGCTCAGTATATATGACTGACTGAATGAATGAATGCTTAGTACAATGCTCTGCATACACTAAGTGCTCAATAGTGTGATTGAATGAACGAATGAATGATTGAATGGGAGAACTGTGTCTACCATCCCTATTGTATTGTACTTGCCCAAACACTTAGTATAGTGCTTTGCAATTAATCAGTCAATTAATCAACAGTATTTATTGAGCACTTACTGTGTGCAGAGCATTGTACTAAGCGCTTGGGAGACTACAATAGGGATGGTAGACACAGTAAGCGCTCAATAAATACAATTGAATGAATGAATGGACCTACTGAACTTGAGATAGTAATAATGATGATATGGGTTAAGCGTTTGTTGTGTGCCAAGCACTGTTCTAAGCGCTGCAGTGGATACAAGTCAATCAGGACAGACACAATCCCTGCCCTACATGGCACAGTCAGTGTAAGTAGGAAGGAGAACAGGAATTTCAGCTGCACTTTACAGATGGGGAACCTGAGGCCCAGAGAAGTGAAGTGACTTGCCCACAGAGAAGCAGCAAGAGGCAGAGCTGGGATTAGAACCCAGGTCCTCTAAATCACAGGCCCAGGCTCTTTCCACTGGGCAACGTCACTTTTCTAATAATAATAATAACAGTAATAATAATGGTGTGTGTTAAGCGCTTACTATGTGGCAAGCACTGTACTAATAAAGGCTGAGGTGGATACGGTCAAACTGGGATAGACACAGGCTCACGGTCTCAATCGCCATTTTACAGATGAGATGACTGAGGCCCAGAGAAGTGAAGTGACTTGTCCCAAATCCCACAGCAGACACGTGGCGGAGCTGGGATTAGAACTCACTGCCTTTTTCCTCCCGGGCCCGGGCTGTATCCGCTAGGCCAGGCTAGGCAGACGTCATCGGTGTGGCGGTCTCCTGAAGACATGAAGGAGCCCAAGATCATCATCATCAATTTTATTTATTGAGCGCTTACTATGTGCAGAGCACTGAAGTGGGAAGCTTGGGGCTGGAGAGGTGAATCGTGAAGTCATTTGCACAGAAGACGTACCTGAGACCGTGGGGGAGAATGCGTTCCCCAAGGGAGGGAGAAGAGAAGGGACTCAAAACAGAGCCTTGATTGAGGCCCGCAGACCGGGGCCAAGGGGCAGAAGAGGAGCCAGCTCTTCCTCATTCATTCATTCATTCAATCGCATTTATTGAGCGCTTACTATGTGCAGAGCACTGGACTAAGCGCTTGGGAAGTCCAAGTTGGCAACATACAGAGACGGTCCCTACCCAGCAGCGGGTTCACAGTCTAGAAGGCGGAGACAGACAACAAAACAAAACACATTAACAAAATAAAATCAATAGAATAAATATGTACAAGTAAATAGAGTAATAAATATGTACAAACATATATACCGGTGCCGTGGGCGGTCATTCATTCATTCAATCGTATTTATTGAGCGCTTACTGTGTGCAGAGCACTGTACCAAGCGCTTGGGAAGTCCAAGTTGGCAACATAGAGAGACGGTCCCTACCCAACAGTGGGCTCACAGTCTAGAAGGGGGAGACAGAGAACAAAACAAAACATATTAACAAAATAAAATGAATAGAATAAATATGTACAAGTAAAATAGAGTAATAAATATGTACAAACATATATACGGGTGCTGTGGGAGGTCGGGTGGAATAGTAATAATAATAATATTCACTCATTCAATCGTATTTATTGAGTGCTTACTGTGTGCAGAACACTGTACTAGGCACTGGGGAAGTCCAAGTTGGCAACATAGAGAGACAGGCCACAGGGAAAAGCCAGCTGATTTTATCCAGGCTACTCACTGATTCATTCGAGTACCAGCTTAGCACCTAAGCAAGCACTCAAGAAATACCACAGCCTTCTGTGTGTCCAGCCCTGAACTGGGTCCCAGGTGTGAGGGGCAGAGCACTGTACTGAACACCGGCCGACGTACCAAAAAAGTAAGAGACGTGGTCCTTGCCCTCAAAGGACAACTAACATCTCACTGGCTGCTGCTTCTGGCCCGCTGAATGTCCTCTCTGAGGAGAAAGAGGCCTGGTCGGCCTTGCCTCTGCATTCGAGCAACGGAGTAAGCTTCCGTCTTCTCGGTGCGTCACCCAGGCCCTGGGGAAAGGGAGAAATCCTAATATAGCCACTATCCGGCAAAGCCTGAGTCACAGACACCACGCTGCTGAGGGATTCAGGACAATCGCAGCGTGGGAGACCCAGAGGGCTGGGACTCAGAAGCCCCCGTAACCCACATCCGAGGGCAGGGTGGAGGCCCAGAACACACGCACAGTAGTCCCCTGCCCTCTGCCACCCCATTATTAAGATTTGCCAATGTCAGATGATGATACTAATAATAATGATGGCAGTTGTTAAGTGCTTACTATGTGCAAAGCACCGTTCTAAGCGCCGGGTGGGATACCAGGTGATCAGGTTGTCCCACGTGGGGCTCACAGTCTTCATCCCCATTTTGCAGATGAGGTCACTGAGGCACAGAGAAGGTAAGTGACTCGCCCAAGGTAACACAGCTGACAAGTGGCAGGGCCGGGATTTGAACCCATGACCTCTGACTCCCAAGCCCGCGCTCTTTCCACTGAGCCACGTACCCAGCATAGAGTTCTGCACACAGAAGGTACCCAGGACAATGCTCTGCACACAGGAGGTGCCCAATATTGTGCCCTAAACATAGTAAGTACTCATTATATATGTTGCCAATTTGTACTTCCCAAGCGCTTAGTACAGTGCTTTGCACATAGTAAGCGCTCAATAAATACGATTGATGATGATTATAAAGCTCTGCCCACAATAGGCACTCAACACTGCACTCTTCGTATATTAGGCCCCTTGTCCAGAGCTTTGGGTAGAGGCTGGAAGATGGGAGTCCAGCAAAAAGATTCAGGCCTTCGGAGGTGTGAGGCCGGATGAGTCCAAGCAGACCAGAGAGGAATGGCTAAGTGGGAGCATCACGGTGGGACAAGGCAAAGAGGGATTTGGTAACTGATCCACTGGGGGTTGAAAGACACAGCAACTGGTTAAAAACAACAACAAAAAAACCCCCTTGCCTTCTCCTGACTCATGGGGCCAGAAAAGGCATCAGTCCTAGAGTTAGATGGGGTTCTTTGGGAAGATGTGGAGTACGAGGAGGAGGAGGAGAAAGAAAAAGAGAAAAAGAGAAAGGAGCAGGAGGAAGAGAAAGAGGTGCAACTCCAAAAGTGTTTGGAAGAAAGGAAGGGACAGAGTTTTCCGAGTGTGCCAGCAAGCTCCAGGCCCAGATGCCTATGCTGCAGGGGCTGGGGGAACCGGATCGGAGAAAGTGGGGTATGGCTCTGAGCAGCTGTGATCCCCAGGGCTGGGGATGGTCAGGCCTGCAGATTTGGGGGCGGTGGGTGGGGATGGGGAGGGTTCCAGCCCCTACAGAGGGGGGTAAGGTTGCTGTTTGCACTGGAGTCAGGCTGCCCTTGTTGGCAGGGACCCCCAAAGCCAAGCAGCACCCCATCCCCGCATCCTACTGCCCCGGAGAGCGGCGTAGGCCGGAGCTGGGAGTCCCTCGTCTTCCCTCCAGTTCCAAGAGCCCTCCTGCCCCAATCTGGCAGCTCCTACTGCTTCACCGTGTTTTCTCAGAGTCCCAGAAACGTTACTCGGGATCAGCAGGCTGCCCTCGGTGCCAGTGCTGCCCCGGGACAGTGCTGCCCCTTTTAGACTGTGAGCCCACTGTTGGGTAGGGACTGTCTCTAGATGTTGCCAACTTGGACTTCCCAAGCGCTTAGTACAGTGCTCTGCACATAGTAAGCACTCAATAAATACGATTGATGATGATGATGATGATGGAGGGATTGCAGAGCTTGCACAAGTAGAAAAGTCGGGTCTAGCCTACCCGCTCCCAACTTTCCCGGCACCGTCAGAGTCCACTCAGTCTGATCTAACTTCCACCTCAGCCTACAGCCATTGGTCAATCAATCGATCAGCGGTATTTACTGAGTGTTTACTGTGTGCAGAGATCTATGCTCAGGAGAGTAGGCAGACACGATCCCTCCCCTCGAGGACTTACATTTCAGTGGGGTGACAGACAATAGTAAACTACAGGAAGGGGAAATGGCAGAGTATTAGCAGCGTGGTTCGGTGGAAAGAGCCCGGGCTTTGGAGTCAGAGGTCATGGGTTCAAATCCTGGCTCCGCCAATTCAATCAATCAATCAATCAATTGTATTTATTGAGCTCTTACTGTGTGCAGAGCACTGTACTAAGGGCTTGGGAAGTACAAGTTGGCAACATATAGAGACAGTCCCTACCCAACAGTGGGCTCACAGTCTAGAAAGGGGAGACAGAGAACAAAACCAAACATATTAACAAAATAAAATAAATAGAATAGATATGTACAAGTAAGATAAATAAATAGAGTAATAAATATTTACAAACATATATACATATATACAGGTGCTGTGGGGAAGAGAAGGAGGTAAGATGGGGGGATGGAGAGGGGGAGGAGGGGGAGAGGAAGGAAGGGGCTCAGTGTGGGAAGGCCTCCTGGAGGAGGTGAGCTCTCAGCAGGGCCTTGAAGGGAGGAAGAGAGCGAGCTTGGCGGATGGGCAGAGGGAGGGCATTCCAGGCCCGGGGCATGACGTGGGCCGGAGGTCGATGGCGGGACAGGCGAGAACGAGGTACGGTGAGGAGATTAGCGGCGGAGGAGCGGAGGGTGCGGGCTGGGCCGGAGAAGGAGAGGAGGGAGGTGGGGTAGGAGGGGGCGAGGGGATGGACAGCCTGGAAGCCCAGGGTGAGGAGTTTCTGCCTGATGCGCAGATTGATTGGTAGCCAATTGTCAGCTGTGTGACTTTGGGCTAGTCACTTCACTTGTCTGGGCCTCAGTTCCCTCATGTGGAAAATGGGGATTAAGACCGTGAGCCCCCCGTGGGACAGCCTGATCACCTTGTAAACTCCCCAGCGCTTAGAACAGTGCTTTGCACATAGTAGGTGCTTAATAAATGCCATCATTATTATTATTAGGATTTGGACATAAGTGCTGGGGTGGGGTGAATATCAAAGTGCTTAAGGGGTACAGCGTGGCTCAGTGGAAAGAGCCCGGGCTTTGGAGTCAGAGGTCATGGGTTCGAATACCGGCTCCGCCACATGTCTGCTGTGTGACCCTGGGCAAGTCACTTCACTTCTCGGAGCCTCAGTTACTTCATCTGTAAAATGGGGATTAAGACTGTGAGTCCCACATGGGACAACCTCATCACCTTATATCCCCCCCAGCGCTTAGAACAGTGTTTTGCACATAGTAAGCGCTTAACAAATACCATCATCATTATTATTATTATTACAGATCTCAGTGCATAGGCAATGCAGAAGGGAAGGCTTAGGGAAGACTTCCTGGAGAAGATGTGATTTTAATAGGGCTTCGAAGGTGGAGAAGGTACGCCTATGGTATATGATGGGGGAGGGAGTTCCATTCATTCGTTCAATCGTATTTATCGAGCGCTTATTGTTTGCAGAGCACTGTACTAAGCGCCGGAGGGACGTGGGCTGGGTTCTAGTAGGAGAGCAACTAGGTAAGTAGGAGCGGAGACAAGGTGATTGAGCGCTTTAAAGTCAACGGGAAGGAGTTTCTGTATGATGCAGAGGTGGATGGACAGCCATCGGAAGCTTTTGTGGGGAGGAAGGGAGAAGCGAGCAGAATCATATTTTAGAAGAATGACTGCAGAGTGAAGTTTTGATGCACTGACCTGGCGGGAAGGGGAACTGCTGAATAGTGGTTGGAATAAGCACTCAGTACGGTGTCCTACTCACAGCAGGTGCTCAAGAAATACATTTGGTTGATCATAATAATAATAATGGCATTTATTAAGCGCTTACTATGTGCAAAGCACTGTTCTAAGCACTGGGGAGGTTACAAGGTGATCAGGTTGTCCCTCGGGGGGCTCACAGTCTTCATGCCCATTTTACAGATGAGGAAACTGAGGCACAGAGAAGTTAAGTGACTTGCCCAAAGTCACACAGCTGACAATTGGCAGAGCTGGGATTTGAACCCATGACCTCTGACTCCAAAGCCCGGGCTCTTTTCACTGAGCCACGCTGCTTCTCTAATTAGATCATTAGATCATTTTCTATCTATTATCTATCTATATTATCTATCTATCTATCTATCTATCTATTAGATAGATAGATCATTATCTCTAATTAGATCATTAGACGGGGTTCAACTCCGAAGTATTCCTGGAGGGGGTGGGTCTCTGTGTTTTTTGAAATTGCAGTTTTGGAAAAGAAGAAGGGGAGAGCATCTCAAGTTGGATGATCATTTGAGTACATACCCCTTAGTTAATAATAATAATAATGATGGCATTTGTTAGGAGCCTACTATGTGCAAAGCACTGTTCTAAGCACTGGGGAGGTTACAAGGTGATCAGGCTGTCCCATGGGGGGCTCACAGTCTTAACCCCCATTTTACAGATGAGGTAACTGAGGCCCAGAGAAGTGAAGTGACTCGCTCAAAGTCACACAGCTGACAATTGGCGGAGCGCGGATTTGAACCCATGGCCTCTGACTCCAAAGCCCGAGCTCTTTCCACTAAGCCACGCTGCTTCGCAGGGGACAGGCACCAGATCTGAATTGTTTATATTGTGTTAACAATCAGAGAGTGTACTACACGGTTGATTTATATGATCCCTGCCTTCAAGGAGATTACAGTCTTTCAGGGGAGACCGACACTAAATAAATTACAGGCCGGAGGAAGCGACCGAGAAGATGTGGAAATGAGACATGGGACGGGGCCGAGTGAGTTGTTGAGTGCTAAGGGGATGAGGACTCAAGTGCGTAGGTGACTCAGTATGGGGGAAAAGAATGGAGAGAGGAGAGATTAGTCAGGGAAGGCTTCCTGGAGGAGATGTGACTTCAGAAGGGCTTTGAAGAGAGGGAGAGAGGTTTTGCCAGATAATAATAATAATAATAATAATAGAATTTGTTAAGCACTTACTACGTGCAAAGCACGGTTCTAAGCGCTGGGGGTTCTAAGCGCTAAGTACAGTGCTCTGCACATAGTAAGCGCTCAATAAATACGATTGATTGATTGATTGGGGGGATACAAGGTGGTCAGGTTGTCCCACATGGGGCTCACAGTCTTAATCCCCATTTTACAGATGAGGGAACTGATTCACAGAGAAGTGAAGTGACTTGCCCAAAGTCACACAGCTGACAATTGGCGGAGCTGGGATTTGAACCCATGACCTCTGACTCCAAAGCCCGGGCTCTTTCCACTGAGCCACTGAGAAGGGGGAGGGAGTTTTGAGGGTTGTTTTTTTTTTAAGGCATTTGTTAAGTGCTTCCTATGTACCAAGCACTGTACTATTCTCAGGGGTAGATACAAACTAATCAGATTGGACACAGTCCACGTCCCACGCGGGGCTCACAGTCTTAATCCCCATTTTACAGATGAGGTAACGGAGGCACAGAGAAGTGAAGTGATTTGCCCAAGGTCATACATCGGATAAGCAGCGGAATCAGGATTAGAACTCAGGTCCTCTGACGCTCAGGCTCGTGCTCCTTCCACTAGGCCACACTGCCTTCTGGCTTTTAGACTGTGAGCCCACTGTTGGGTAGGGACTGTCTCTATATGTTGCCAATTTGTACTTCCCAAGCGCTTAGTACAGTGCTGTGCACATAGTAAGCGCTCAATAAATACGATTGATGATGATGATGATGAGGCAGGGGTTTCAACGGCAAAGCCTAGGGAACTGATGATGTACACCTTGCCAAAGAGATGCCATTTCCTTTCCTTGTTCTGGGATTTCTAAATCAGGATTTTTCCTGGAATAATCCCCCACCTTCCCAGCCATGCCTCTCCCACCCACCCCCTGGACTTCTATGTGTGGGTGTGTCCTTATCTGTTTATTTCCTCCTTATCAGTTTATCCTGTTGTGTTTGTTATTTATTCGCTATCCTGTTGTGTTGGTCTAAGGCCCCGGAGGAAGTACTTTAAAGCCATGGCAAAACAGAACCTTGGACAATGCTGCAACCCGCTGAAAACTATGGTTAATAATAATAATAATAATAATAATAATAAGGCCCTGCTGAGAGCTCACCTCCTCCAGAAGGCCTTCCCAGACTGAGCCCCTTCCTTCCTCTCCCCCTCGTCCCCCTCTCCATCCCCCCCATCTTACCTCCTTCCCTTCCCCACAGCACCTGTATATATGTATATATGTCTGTACATATTTATTACTCTATTTATTTATTCATTTGCACATATCTATTCTATTTATTTTATTTTGTTAGTATGTTTGGTTTTGTTCTCTGTCTCCCCCTTTTAGACTGTGAGCCCACTGTTGGGTAGGGACTGTCTCTATGTTGCCAATTTGTACTTCCCAAGCGCTTAGTACAGTGCTCTGCACATAGTAAGCGCTCAATAAATACGATTGATGATGATGATGATGATGAAAATGGGGAGTCAACTGCTCAGGATAGACCTGGATGGTCCTCTGCCATTTGTCTGTTGTGTGATCTTGGGTAAATCACTTGGCTTTTCTGTACCTCAGTTATCTCATCTGTAAAATGGGGATTCAATACCTGTCCTACTTGGACTGTGTCCCATCTGATTATCAAAATAATAATAATGATGGCATTTGTTAAATGCTTACTATGTGCGAAGCACTGTTCTAAGCGCTGGGGGGGATACAAGGTGATCAGGCTGTCCCATGTGGAGCTCACAGTCTTCATCCTCATGTTACAGATGAGGTAACTGAGGCTCAGAGAAGTTAAGTGACTGCAGACATGTGGCGGAGCGGGGATTAGAACCCATGACCTCTGATTCCCAAGCCCGGGCTCTTTCCAATGAGCCACACTGCTCCTCTATTATCATTATCTATTATCATGTATTTACCCCAGTGCTTAATTTAGTGCTTGGCACATAGTAAGGGCTTAACAAATGCCATCGTTTCTACTGAATCCATCAACCTGCGTTCCAACCCCTATGGAGCCAGCTGACTCGCTGGTCATTTTTTTGATGGCATTTGTTAAGCGCTTACTATGTAGTAAGTTCTGTACTAGATACAAGCTAATCAGTTTGAACTCAGTGTCTGTCAATCAATCAATCAATCAATCAATCATATTTATTGAGCACTTACTGTGTGCACAGTACCGTACTAAGCGCTTGGGAAGTACAAGTTGGCAACATCTAGAGACAGTCCCTACCCAACAGTGGGCTCACAGTCTAGAAGGGGGAGACAGAGAACAAAACCAAACATATTAACAAAATAAAATAAATAAAATAGATATGTACAAGTAAAATAAATAGAGTAATAAATATGTACAAACATATATACAAGTGCTGTCCCATACGGGGCTCACAATCTTAATCGTCATTTTACAGATGGAGTAACTGAGGCACGGAGAAGCTAAGGGACTTGCCCAAGGTCACGCAGCGGACAAGTGGCAGAGCTATCATAGAAGCTTGCTGGATGCGTCCTTACCGCATCTTGACTTATTTATGAATTATAACACGCGGTAAAGTCGGTCCGTTGCTTGCATCCTGTTGAATGTGAGAGCAGTTCCCTTCTTATCAGTTTCTAAACAACAAAAAAAAAAAACCCGGATGTGACTCGGGAACGGATGGAAGTTCCACAAGGTACATACAGCCCGGTTTCTATTTCTGATCACTTTCATAAGTATTATTATTTAGTTAATCGAAATAAAACCTGCAGGGCATCGGCGAAGCGTTGTTCGGAATTCTGTCTGCCCTTCTTTGGGTGCGCCCTGGCCAGAGGCAGGGGGGTGGCCCAGATCACAGGCGTAATGCCCGCTTCAGGCCTCCTCAGTCGATCAATAATATTTATTGGCATTTTCTTTCATTAAGCACTTGCTATGTGCAAAGCACTGTCCTTCTAGACGGTGAGCCCACTGTTGGGTAGGGACCGTCTCTATATGTTGCCAACTTGTACTTCCCAAGTGCTTAGTACAGTGCTCTGCACACAGTAAGCGCTCAATAAATATGATTGATTGATTCATTGATTGATTGATTGTTCTAAGCACTGGGGAGGTTACAAGGTGATCAGGGTGTCCCATGGGGGGCTCAAAGTCTTAATCCCCATTTTACAGATGAGGTAATAATAATGGCATTTATTAAGCGCTTACTATGTGCAAAGCACTGTTCTAAGCGCTGGGGAGGTTACAAGGTGATCAGGTTGTCCCCCGGACGGGGCTCACGTGATGTGCATGTAGCTTTAATTCTATTTGTTCTGACGATTTTGACACCTGTCTCCACGTTTTGTTTTGTCGTCTGTCTCCCCCTTCTAGACCGTGAGCCCGCCGTTGGGTGGGGACCGTCTCTAGATGTTGCCGACTTGGACTTCCCAAGCGCTTAGTACAGTGCTCTGCACACAGTAAGCACTCAATAAGTACGAATGACGTCTGGTGGACATTTTCTGCCCACAGAAGCCAGCCAAAGTCCTGGTCCCTATCCACTGCGCTCTCCACACTGCTCCGGTGCGTCAGTTGGAGGAAGATGAGAATTCGAGGGAGATGAAAGTTTACTGCCTGCCCATGACCCCTGACGGAAAACCTGGCATCAGCTGCCCCAGAGGTCATTCGCCACTTGTCACTGTCACTCACTTTCAATCAAAATGCCAAATCCTGCTGATACGGCCTCCAAAATGTTTCCCAAATCTGGCATCGGCCGCCCCGGAAGCAGGGCTGGGGCCTCTCTGGAATCGCGCTCCGCGCTGAAGCCACCCTAGGCTTGTCAATCAGGCCACGCCGCTCCTTCCTGGAGTAGGAGGCTCGGGCGGAGGCCCCATGAGCCCTCCCCAGCGCGAGCCCCACTCTCCGTTCCCAGGGCCGGCAGGGTCCTGCTTGGTCCCAGAAGCCGCGTGGCTCAGGGGAAAGAGCCCGGGCTTTGGAGTCAGGGGTCAGGGGTTCAAATCCCGGCTCTTCCACTTGTCAGCTGGGTGACTTTGGGCCCGTCACTTCACTTCTCTGTGCCTGTTACCTCATCTGGAAAATGGGGATGAAGACTGTGAGCCCTCCGTGGGACAACCTGATCACCTTGTAACCTCCCCTGCGCTTAGAACAGCACTTTGCACATAGTAAGCGCTTAATAAATGCCATTATTATTATTATTATCATTATAAGCCAGGGCTCCCCAGAGTTCCAGGCCCTCCAGCCACAAAGCCGTGTGGCCTAGTGGATAGAGCATGGACCTGGGACCCAGAAAGAGCCGGGTCCTAAACCTGGCTCCGCCACTTGTCTGCTGTGTGACCCTGAGTAAGTGAATTCACTTCTCTGTGCTTAAGATTGTGAGCCCCATCTGGGGCACGGACTTTGTTCAAGCTGTAACTTATATTCATTCATTCATTCAATCAGATTTATTGAGCACTTACTGTGTGCAGAGCACTGTACTAAGCGCTTGGGAAGTCCAAGTTGGCAACATCTAGAGACGGTCTTTACCCAACAACGGGCTCACAATCAAGAAGGGGGAGATAGACAACAAAATATGCGGACAGGTCTTTATATCTTTATATATCTTTATATATACCAGTGTTTATATCTTCCCCAAGGTTTAGTACAGTGCCTGGCACATAGTAAGCACTTAACAAATGCCATTAAAAAAAAAAAAAGGCAAAACCAACAGGATGGTGGCCCGGCCTCCTACCCTACCCTGGTTGTGGGGAAATACCCCACGACTGAGGAGGTGAGCGAGGACATTGGAACTGTTTATCTGCATCTGCAAGCAAGCGCCAGTCTGGAAGGAACGGGGAGTCTCAGGAGCAGTACTATCAGTCGTATTTATTGAGCGCTTACTGTGTGCAGAGCACTGTACTAAGCGCTTGTACTAGACTCTGAGCCCACTGTTGGGTAGGGACTGTCTCTATATGTTGCCAACTTGGACTTCCCAAGCGCTTAGTCCAGTGCTCTGCACACAGTAAGCGCTCAATAAATACGATTGAATGGTTGATTGATTGATCACCGCCCCTACACTGCTTCCTCTGCAAGATGCATTTTGGGGGGTGATAATTCTCCTCTGTCTTGGGGTCTTTCTGGTCTGCCCCCCTCTTCTGCTTGGCATGGACTCAACTAACTGATTTCTGCAGCTACCAGTGGGTTGCTTAATAAATACTCGAGGGACATGGAGCAGAGTGAGGACGATGCGTATGATTATTGCTTTTTCTGAGTGCAGGGAAGCCCAGTACGGGCCCCCGATAAATCCGCCTAACTGGGGAGTTAAGCTAACCCGTAGGCAGATGACACAAGCAGAACTTGTGGCCCAGCAGAAATTTCCTGGGCCTGACCTAAGTTCTCAACCCGGCTCTGCCACTTACCTGCTGTGTGGTCTTGGGCAAGTCACCTAACTTCTCTGGGCCTCCGTTTCCTTCTCTGTAAAAGGGGATTAACTATCTGCTTTCCACCACTTGTCATCAGACTGTGAGTCTCATGTGAGACAGGGCCTGAGTCTGAGCTGATTTGCTCTACCCCAGCGCTTGAGACATAGTAAGCATTCATTCAATCATATTTATTGAGTGCTTACTATACGCAAAGCACAGTACTGAGCGCTTGGGAGAGTACAGAAGCAGCGTGGCTCAGTGGAACGGGCAGGGGCTTGGGAGTGAGAGGTCGTGGGTTCTAATCTCGGCTCCGCCACATGTCTGCTATGTGACCCAGGGCAAGTCGCTTAACTTCTCTGGGCCTCTGTTGCCTCATCTGTAAAATGGGGATTAAGACTGTGAGCCCCCCGTGGGACAACCTGATCACCTTGTAGCCCCCCAGTGCTTAGAACACTGCTTCGCACATAGTAAGAGCTTAATAAATTCCATCATCATTATTATTATTAATATTACCTGTAAAATGGGGATTAAGACTGTGAGCCCCCCGTGGGAGAACCTGATCACCTTGTATCCCCCCAGTGCTTAGAACAGTGCCTTGCACATAGTGCTTAATAAATGCCATCATCATCATTATTATTATTAATATTATCTGTAAAATGGGGATTAAGACTGTGAGCCCCCTCGTGGGACAACCTGATCACATTGTATCCCCCCAGTGCTTAGAACACTTTTTCGCACATAGTAAGTACTTAATAAATGCCATCATCATTATTATTATTAATATTATCTGTAAAATGGAGATTAAGACTGTGAGCCCCCCGTGGGACAACCTGATCACCTTGTATCCCCCCAGTGCTTAGAACACTTTTTTGCACATAGTAAGCGCTTAATAAATGCCATCATCATTATTATTATTAATATTATCTGTAAAATGGGGATTAAGACTGTGAGCCCCCCGTGGGACAACCTGATCACCTTGTATCCCCCCAGCGTTTAGAACACTGCTTCACACATAGTAAGCGCTTAATAAATGCCATCATCATTATTATTATTAATATTATCTGTAAAATGGGGATTAAGACTGTGAGCCCCCGTGGGACAACCTGATCACCTTGTATCCCCCCAGTGCTCAGAACACTGCTTCGCACATAGTAAGCGCTTAATAAACGCCATCATCGTTATTATTATTAATATTACCTGTAGAATGGGGGTGAAGACTGTGAGCCCCCCGTGGGACAACCTGATCACCTTGTATCCCCCCGCAGAGCTTGGAACAGTGCTTGGCACATAGTAAGTGCTTAACAAATGCCAGCATTGTTATTATTATTACAGACACGTTCCCTGCCCACGATGAGCTTAACAAATACCATGATAATTATCAGTGAATCAACCCCCATGTCACAGCATCACTTGGGATCGGGGGGGCTGATGGGAAAATCCAGGCCCAGGGAGGGGCGTGATGGAGGAAGGGACCAGAACCCCTGGTTTCCTCTCCCCAAGCACCATCCTCATGGTTTGGGGGTCCCTTGGGGAGATCCTTATTCCACCGCACCTGTATATATGTATATATGTTTGTACATATTTATTACTCTATTTATTTATTTACTTTACTTGTACCTATATATTCTATTTATTTTATTTTGTTAGTATGTTTGGTTTTGTTCTTTGTCTCCCCCCCTTTTAGACTGTGAGCCCACTGTTGGGCAGGGACTGTCTCTAGGTGTTGCCAACTTGGACTTCCCAAGCGCTTAGTACAGTGCTCTGCACACAGTAAGCGCTCAATAAATACGATTGATTGATTGATTGATATCGATTATTCTCCTCCCCCAATCCCCCCTGCTGCATGGCTGGGGCATGAGTTGGGCGCCCCCCCCCCCCCCCCCCCCCCGTCCTATTGGCTAGGCCCCTCTATGGGGTTGGTGTCGCCCTCTAGTGGACATTCCCAGCACAGACCCATAGAGAAGTCCAGACCAGGATATCAATCGTGTTTATTGAGCGCTTACTGTGTGCAGAGCACTGTACTAAGCACTTGGGAAGTAATAATAATAATAATAATAATGGCATTTATTAAGCCCTTACTATGTGCAAAGCACTGTTCTAAGCGCTGGGGAGGTTACCAGGTGATCAGGTTGTCCCATGGCGGGGCTCACAGTCTTCATCCCCATTTTCCAGATGAGGGAACGGAGGCCCAGAGAAGTGAAGTGACTCACCCCAAGTCACCCAGCTGACAAGTGGTGGAGCCGGGATTTGAACCCATGACCTCCGACTCCAAAGCCCGGGCTCTTTCCCACCGAGCCACACTGCTTCTGGCAACAGAGAGAGGCGGTCCCTACCCAACAGCGGGCTCACAGTCTAGAAGGGGGAGATAGAGAGCCAAACAAACAAAATAAAATAGAATAAATATGCACAAATAAAATAAATAAATAGAGTAATAAGTACATACAAACATATATGTGCCTGATGAGGTGTGAAAGGGAAAGGGCTTCTCCTGGGCTGGGGCTGTCGGGGGTCCCGAGGAGGAAGCAGCATGGTCTGGTGGGGAGGGGAGGGCCCTGCGGGTCAAAATAATAATAATAATGATGATGGTGGTATTTGTGAAGCGCTTACTATGTGCAAAGCGCTGTTCTAAGCCCTGGCGGGGGGAGATACAAGGAGGTCACGGGTTCTAATCCTGCTTCACCACTTGTCTGCTGTGACTTTGGGCAAGGCGCTTCACTGCTCTGTGCACTGATCTGTCAAATGGGAATGAAGACTGTGAGCCCCACGTGGGACAACCTGATCACCTTGTATCCTCCCCCCCGTGTTTACAACAGTGCTTTGCACATAGTAAGCGCTTAGCAAATGCCATCATTATTATGGGAAGCAGCATGGCTCAGTGGAAAGAGCCCAAGTTTTGGAGTCAGAGGTCACGGGTTCAAATCCCAGCTCCGCCACTTGTCAGCTGTGCGACTTTGGGCAAGCGTGGCCTAGTGGCTAGGGCCCGGGCCTGGGAGTCAGAAGGTCATGGGTTCTAATCCCGGCTCGGCCACTTGTCTGCTGTGTGGCCTTGGGCAAGTCACTTCACTTCTCTGGGCCTCAGTGGCCTCATCTGTAAAATGAGGATTGAGACTGTGAGCCCCACGTGGGACAGAGAGTGTGTCCAATGCGATTTGCTTGGATCCACCCCAGTGCTTAGTACAGTGCCTGGCACATAGTTAAGCGCTTAACAAATACTATTGTTATTATTATTATTAAGTCACTTAACTTCTCTGTGCCTCAGTTCCCTCATCTGTAAAATGGGCATTAAGGCTGTGAGCCCCCCTTGGGACATCCTGATCACCTTGTAACCTCCCCAGTGCTTAGAACAGTGCTTTGCACATAGTAAGCACTTAATAAATGCCATTATTATTATTATTATTATTATTATTCTCTGGGCCTCAGTTACCTCTTCTGGAAAATGGGGATGAAGACTGTGAGCTCCCATGTGGGACAACATGATCACCTTGTAACCTCTCCAGCATTTAGAACAGTGCTTTGCACACAGTAAGCGCTTAATTCATGCCATTAAAACAACAACAAAACAAAACAAAACGTGGACAGGTGTCAAGTCAGAACAAACAGAATTAAAGCTAAATAATAATAATAATAATAATAATAATGATGGTATTTATTAAGCACTTACTATGTGCAAAGCACTGTTCTAAATGCACAGCCAGGTCCTTCAGACTCCCAGGCCTGTGGTCTATCCACTTTAACAAAATGAAATAAATAGAATAGATATGTGCAAGTAAAATAAATAGAGTAATAAATATGTACAATATATATCCCCACACATATATACAGGTGCTGTGGGGAAGGGAAGGAGGTAAGACGGGGGGATGGAGAGGGGGACGAGGGAGAGAGTAAGGAGGGGGCTCAGTCTGGGAAGACCTCCTGGAGGAGGTGAGCTCTCAGTAGGGCCTTGAAGCTCTCAGTAGGGCCTTGAAGCTCTCAGTAGGGCCTTGTCAGCTGTGTGACTTTGGGCAAGTCACTTAACTTCTCTGTGCCTCAGTTCCCTCATCTGTAAAATGGGGATTAAGACCGTGAGCCCCACTTGGGGCAACCCGATCACCCTGTATCCTCCCCAGCACTTAGAACAGTGCTCTGCACATAGTAAGCACTTAACAAATGCCATCATTATTACTATTATTATTCCATTGCCCACCACACACTTACAGGTATACACACATATATGTGTGGGAACATGCACCCCCCCGCCCACACACCCTGTTGCCGCAGGAAACAGGACAGCTGTTCCGGATTTATTTGTTCTGGGGGCTCATTTTTGTGCTAAACCATGCCACCGTGAATACAACGATTGATCGTCTGCGTGTGTGTGTTTGCGTTCTCTATGTGCTGCATTTTCCGCTTGTCAGATGTCCTAAATCTCTCGTTCAGAGCCCCCGACCCCTGCCCTCTCCCCAATCCTCCCGGTCAAGACCGTGCTCTTTCCACTGAGCCACGCTGCTTCTCAGAAGACCTTGGTTCTCATCCTGGTTCTGCCACATAATAATAATAATAATGATGGCGTTTAGTAAGCGCTTACTATGTGCAAAACACTGTTCTAAGCGCTGTCTGTTACAGACACCCACGTCTCCGTACCCAAGTTTCCTCTTCTGTAAAATGGAGGATTAAAAACCTATTGTCTTGTATCTACCCCAGTGCTATGGCACCAAGTGCTTAACTAATATTATCATTGTTATTATTGTTATCACCATCATTATCATCACTTGGCCTAATAATAGTGATGCCTCTTGGAAGAGGTGACTGCTTTTTTTCAAGGGGCAGTTGGTCTCAGTAGATTTAGATTTTCCAAGAGCCTTTGAAAAAGTCCCAAACCTAAGAAAAAAATCAACCTGAGCACGGGAAATGATTTTATATTACTGTGAGCCCGTTGTCGGGTAGGGACCGTCTCTAGATGTTGCTGACTTGTACTTCCCAAGCGCTTAGTACAGTGCTCTCCACACAGTAAGCGCTCAATAAGCCCTCCCCGCCTCCCCAGACCTGCTCTTTGCTGCCCGCCAGCCAGACGGGCAGTCCAGCTGAGCACCAGTTCAGCGTTGAGGTCACTGTCTGGATGGATTGACTAAGTGAATAAAGTTTTGACTGCAGCCCTCTGCTTTGGCCCTCCAGTGAGGCCTGTGTTGCCTATCAGTATGTCTTCTTAGGATCTTAATAATGATAATAACTATGGTATTTATTAAACACTTCCTTATACCCAGCTCTGTGCTATGCCCTGGGGTACATCCTGCATAATCAATCAATCAATCAATCAATCGTATTTATTGAGCGCTTACTATGTGCAGAGCACTGTACTAAGCGCTTGGGAAGTACAAATTGGCATCACATAGAGACAGTCCCTACCCGATAGTGGGCTCACAGTCTAAAAGGGGGAGACAGAGAACAGAACCAAACATACCAACAAAATAAAATAAGTAGGATAGAAATGTACAAGTAAAATAAATAAATAAATAAATAAACAGAGTAATAAATATGTACAACCATATATACATATATACAGGTGCTGTGGGGAGGGGAAGGCGGTAAGGCGGGGGGATGGAGCGGGGGACGAGGGGGAGAGGAAAGAAGGGGCTCAATCTGGGAAGGCCTCCTGGAGGAGGTGAGCTCTCAGGAGGGCCTTGAAGGGAGGAAGAGAGCTAGCTTGGCGGATGGGCAGAGGGAGGGCATTCCAGGCCCGGGGGATGACGTGGGCCGGGGGTCGATGGCGGGACAGGCGAGAGCGAGGTACAGTGAGGAGATTAGTGGTGGAGGAGCGGAGGGTGCGGGCTGGGCAGTAGAAGGAGAGAAGGGAGGTGAGGTAGGAGGGGGCGAGGTGATGGAGAGCCTTGAAGCCCAGGGTGAGGAGTTTCTGCCTGATGCGCAGATTGATCGGTAGCCATTGGAGGTTTTTGAGGAGGGGAGTGATATGTCCAGAGCGTTTCTGGACAAAGATAATCCGGGCAGCAGCATGAAGTATGGATTGAAGTGGAGAGAGACACGAGGATGGGAGATCAGAGAGAAGGCTAGTGCAGTAGTCCAGACGGGATAGGATGAGAGCTTGAATTAGCAGGGTAGCGGTTTGGATGGAGAGGAAAGGGCGGATCTTGGCAATGTTGCGGAGCTGAGACCGGCAGGTTTTGGTGACGGCTTGGATGTGAGGGGTGAATGAGAGAGCGGAGTCGAGGATGACACCAAGGTTGCGGGCTTGTGAGACGGGAAGGATGGTAGTGCCGTCAACAGAGATGGGAAAGTCAGGGAGAGGACAAGGTTTGGGAGGGAAGACAAGGAGCTCAGTCTTCGACATGTTGAGCTTTAGGTGGCGGGCGGACATCCAGATGGAGATGTCCTGAAGGCAGGAGGAGATGCGAGCCTGGAGGGAGGGGGAGAGAGCAGGGGCAGAGATGTAGATCTGGGTGTCATCAGCGTAGAGGTGATAGTTGAAGCCGTGGGAGCGAATGAGGTCACCAAGGGAGTGAGTGTAGATTGAGAACAGAAGGGGACCAAGCACTGAACCTTGGGGAACTCCCACAGTAAGAGGATGGGAGGGGGAGGAGGAGCCTGCAGAGCTCAGAGCTCAGACAAAGTCCCTGTCCCACATGGGGCTCAAAATCTAAGTTGGAGGGAGAGCAGCTGTGGCTCAGTGGAAAGAGCCCGGGCTTTGGAGTCAGAGGTCACGGGTTCAAACCCCGGCTCCGCCAATTGTCAGCTGTGTGACTCTGGGCGAGTCACTTCACTTCTCTGTGCCCCAGTTCCCTCATCTGTAAAATGGGGATGAAGACTGTGAGCCCCCCGTGGGACAAGCTGATCACCTTGTAACCTCCCCAGCGTTTAGAACAGTGCTTTGCACATAGTAAGCGCTTAATAAATGCTATTATTATTATTATTATTATTATCTCCATTTTTCAGATGAGGAAACAGACACTCTGGGACTCGTCAGATACCCTGACTCCTGATCCTGTGGTCTTTCCAAGAGGCACTGCTACCCTCAGTTCTGACGACTTGATACCCGTCCACATGTTTTGTTTTGTTCATTCATTGATTCAATCGTATTTATTGAGCGCTTACTGTGTGCAGAGCACTGTACTAAGCGCTTGGGAAGTACATACAGAGACAGTCTTGTTGTCTGTTTCCCCCTTCTAGACTGTGAGCCCGTTGTTAGGTAGGGACCGTCTCTACATGTTGCCGACTTCTACTTCCCAACCGCTTAGTACAGCGCTCTGCACACAGTCAGCGCTCAATAAAAACGACTGACTGAATGAATGAATGAAGACAGAAAACCTCCCCCAAACAGACACCTCCCTCCACTTCGTGGGAGTTCTTCTCACTTTTATCAGGAGTTGAGAAGCAGCCCTGGGCTCAGGGGCATTTTACAGCCCTTTATTCCAGCTCCATTTGACCCTCAACCCAATTTCCTTCAAGCCCCGGGATCTGGGATAATAATAATAATAATAATAATAATAATAATAATAATAATAATAATGGCATTTATTAAGCGCTTACTATGTGCAAAGCACTGTTCTAAGTGCTGGGGAGGTTACAAGTTGATTGCAACCACCTTCTGGGCTGGCCAGTCTTAGGGGCTGTAAGGAGGCCAAATCCTAGCCTGCTGGAGTGCTGAGTGCTCATAATAATAATAATAATAATGGTATTTGTTAAGCACTTACTATGTGCAAAGCACTGTTCTAAGTGCTGGGGAGGTTACAAGGTGATCAGGTTGCCCCACGGGTGGCTCACAGTTTTAATCCCCATTTTACAGATGATGTAACTGAGGCCCAGGGAAGTGAAGTGACTTGCCCAAAGTCACACAGCTGACAAGCGGCGGAGCCGGGATTTGAACCCATAACCTCCAACTTCAAAGCCCGTGCTCTTTCCACTGAGCCATGCTGCTTCCATCACAGCTTCTCACTCCATGTCCCCAACCACCATGAGTGCCTTGCCTGTTGCCTCAATTTACCCCAGCTCCAAGAAAATCTAAGATAAGCCAACCGTTGATCGGCAAGGCTCTCTCATTCATTCATTCATTCCATTGTATTTATTGAGCTCTTACTGTGTGCAGAGCACTGGACTAAAGCTCTTGGGAAGTACAAGTTGGCAACAGATAGAGACGGCCCCTACCCAACAACGGGCTCACAGTCTAGGATGGGGAGACAGACGACAAAACAAAACAAGTAGACAGGTGTCAATACCATCAGAATAAATAGAATTATAGCTATAGACACATCATTAATAAAATAGAACAGTAAATATGTACAAGTAAAATAGAGCAATAAATCTGTACAAACAGATAAACAGGTGCTGTGGGGAGGGGAAGGAGGTAGGGCCGGGGGGATGGGGAGGAGGAGAGGAAAAAGGGGGCTCAATCTGGGGCTCTCAGAAGGAGTCTTTGCAATTTTCAAAAATCTTCTCCACTGTCTTACAGTTCCCCAAAACACGGTGTTCAGAGAAATGCAACAAATCCTTCCTCTCCCCTCCACCCTCCTTTCCCCTCCCCTTCTCCCCCCTTCTTTCTCCTTTTCAAAAATCTTCTCCACTCTCTTACATTTCCCCAAGACAGTGTTCAGAGAAATGCAACAAATCCTTCCTCTCCCCTCCACCCTCCTTTCCCCTCCCCTTCTCCCCTCTTCCTTCTCCTCTTCTCCCCCCACTTATACTCTCCCCTCTTCTTTCCCTGTCCACCCCCTGTCTCTTCCTCCCTTCTCTCCTTCTTCTTCTCCTTCTTCTTCTCCTTCGTCTTCTCTCCTTCTCTCCCTTCTCTCCCTATCTTCCTTGCCCTCCATTTCTCCTTTAGACTAAGCTCACTGTGGGCAGGGAATGTGTCTATTATATTGTCCTCTCCCAAGCATTTAGTACAGGGCTCTACACTCAGTAAAGGCGCCTGCCTCTCTCTCTGTCTCTCTCTCTGTCTCTCCCCCTGCCCACCCCTGCACCTGGGCTCCCAGCAGATGGCAAGGGGAGCAACTTCACCCCAAAAGTGACCAATCTAATGGATGTTGATTCCTCAGTATCCAGTCTCCTGAGCTGGGGGCAGGGGGTGGGAGGAGTTCCACAGAGTACCAGCAATGGGCAAGAGGAGGAAGAGAGAGAAAAAAGAGAAGAGGAGAGAGAGAAGGAGACAGAAGAGAAGGAAGAAGAATTTGTTAAACGCTTGCCCTGGGGTAAACCCAGGATAATCAGGTCAGACACAGTCCCTGTCCTTCACAGGACTCACAGTCTAAGGGGAGGGGAGAACAGATACTGAATTCTCATTGTACAGATGAGGAAACTGAGGCCTAGAGTAGAGAAATGACTTGCCCATGGTCACACAGCAGGCAAGTGGCAGAGCAGGGATTAGAACTCAGGTTCCCTGACTCCCAGAGCTGGGCTGTTTCCGCTGGACCCTTCTGCTTTTCCAAAAGGAGGAGGGTTAAAGAGGAAGGGGAAGTGGATAAAGCAGAGAGGTGATGAACAAAGGATATTCTCTCTTGTCCCCTGAGACTGCAACTGCATCTCTGAGGGAATGAAGGATCCGAGGCTGCGGTTGGCCCAGGATTCTGGTTCCGGGAACTCTGACTCTGCTTCACAGTATTAACTCTGAGTATCCCTGGTGCTCAGACACACGGCAGGAGCTGACAGAGGATTCCAATTCCCACTCTTAGTGGGGTTGCCGGCCCGATGGAGGGGAGCAGGACACACACACAAACACACACACACAGTCTCTCTTTCTCTCTCTCCCTCCCTCTCTCTCCACTGGAACTTGAATGTAGCAGCAATAGCATTTACCGAGTGCCCACTGGGAGAACGCACTGTACTATCTGGGATAGTTCAATGAGACACATTCCCGGCCCACAAGAAGGTTTTCACTCTAAGAAGGGAGGCCCACAAAAAAACTGTTTACCAGTACTATAGAGAGATCAGCATAAATGCCACTACTCTGGGTGTGGAGGGCTAATGGGAGAAAGCTTCCTGGAAGAGGTGGTATTTTAGGAGGGTTTGGAAAGACTCATATGGGTGAGGAAGGAATTCCAGGCTGGGGGAAGAAGGGGAGTGAGGGGGAGGAAACAGGAGAGCCAGAGGTGAAATACAGTTAGAGGGGGAGCAGGGAAGAACCAGTTGTCTTTATCCACACCCACTATCTCCAGTTCCTCTCTTCCAATTCTCTCCTTGACACCCTCCAATCTGACTTCCACCCTCTTCGCTGCACAGAAACCACTCTCTCAAAGGTCACCAGTGATGTCTTTCTTACCAAATCTGACTTCTACTCCGTTCTAATCCTCTTCAACCACTCCATTCTCCTAGAAACATTATCCAACCTCAGCTTCACTGACACTGTCCTCCCCCGGTTCTCTTCCTATCCCTCTGGCTGCTCTTTCTCAGTCTCATTCTTGGGCTCCTCCTCTGCCCCCTTATGTCCCCCTAAACTTAACAGTGGGATTCCCTCAGGGCTCACGTCTGGGTCCCCTTCTATTCTCCATCTATAACCACTCTCTTGGAGAACTCATTTTCTCCTTTGGCATCAATTACCACCTCTTTACATACGATTTCCAAATCTACTTCTCCAGTCCTGACCCCTCAACTTCTCTGCAGTTGTGCATTTTTTCCTGTCTTCAGGACATCTCTACTTGGACATCCCGCCAACACCTCAAACTTAACACGTCCAAAACAGAACTCCGTATCTTCCAACGCAAACCCTGCCCTCCCCTTGACTTCCCCGGCACTTTAAACATCACTGCCATCCTCCTTGTCTCACAAATCCATAACTTTGGTGTTATCCTCGACATCTCTCACATTGAATCCACGTATTTCAATCTGTCATCCAATCCTGTCGTTCAACCTTCACGACGTCGCTAAAACCTGCCCTTTCCTCTCCATCCAGATTAGCACCACGTCGATCCGAGCACTTATCCTACCCTGTCTTGGTTATTGCATCAGTGTCCTTGCTGACCTTCCTGCCTCCTGTCTCTCCATACTCCAGTCTATACTTCATTCTGCTTCATTCATTAGAGAAGCAGCGTGGCTCAGTGGAAAGAGCCCGGGCTTTGGAGTCAGAGGTCACGGGTTCAAATCCTGACTCCGCCAATTGTCATCTGTGTGACTTTGGGCAAGTCACTTCACTTCTCTGTGCCTCAGTTACCTCATCTGTAAAATGGGGATGAAGACTGTGAGCCCCCCGTGGGACAACCTGATCAACTTGTAACCTCCCCAGCGCTTAGAACAGTGCTTTGCACATAGTAAACACTTAATAAATACCATGATTATTATTATTATTATTCTCTGAGCCACAGTTACTTCATCTGGAAAATAGGGATTAAGACTGTGAGCCCCATGTAGGACAACCTGATCACCTTGTATCCCCCCAGTGCTTAGAACAGTGCTTTGCACATAGTAAGCACTTGACAAATACCATTATTATTATTATTATTCTGCTGCCTGGAATTTTCTACTAAAATGTTCACCCTGTTTCCCCAATCCTCCAGAACCTCCAATGACTGCCCATCCACCTCCACATCAAACAGAAACGCCTTACCACCTGCTTTAAAGCACTCAATCATCTTGCCCCCTCCTTCCTTACATCCCCGCTTGTCACCCGTTGTCCGGGGACAGGTTCGTTCAGTAATTGGCGAGGTGGCGCTCGTATTTATTGAGCGCTTACTGTGTGCAGAGCACTGTACTAAGCGCTTATGGAAGGCAGGTCTCCTCCGAGAGGCCTTTCTTGACTAGTCCCTCATTTCCTCTTCTCCTACTCCCCTCTGTCATCTTGGCGCTTGGATTTCCACCCTTTGTTCCTCCCTCCCTCAGTCCCAAAACACTTCTGTCCATATCCGTAATTTATGTATTTATTTTAATGTCTGTCTCCCCTTCTAGACTGTAAGCTTGTTGTGAGCAGGAAACGTGCCTACCAACTCTATAATAATAATAAAGTTAATAATCGTGGTATTTGTTAAGCGCTTACTATGTGCCGGGCACTGTATTAACCACAGAAGTGGATACAAGCAAACTGGGCTAGACACAGTCCCTGTCCTACTTTGGAGCTCACTCTCTTAATCCCATTTTACAGGTGAGTTAATTGAGGCCCAGAGAAGTGAAGTGATTTGCCCAAGGTCACACAGCAGAAAAGTGGCGGAGCCGGGATTAGAACCCAGGTCCTTCCGACTTGCAGGCCTGTGTTCTACCTACTAGGCCATGCTGCTTCTCTGCTATTAGATGGTCCTCTCCCAAGTGCTCAGTACAGTGCTCTGCACACCTTAAGCCCTCAATAAATGCCACTGCTTGACTGATTGATCACTGGAGGCCTTTGGAGAGGAGAGAAGTGCGCTTGCAACCCTTCAAGATGCTGGTCGTAAACATCGAAGAAGGGAGAGGCCGATGCAATAATCTAACTGGGCTCTGACCAAAGCTTGGGCCAGGTGATGGGAGTGTGGGGGGATTGATCCAAAAAATATTAGGTAGGAAGAACTGGCAGAGTTGGGCTGAAGGTGGATTGAAGGTGGGAGCTGAAAGACAGTGAGGGCTTGACAACTCTAGATTGGAAGACAGTGGGGGTGCTCTTCGATGAAATGGAAAAGTTTTGAGGAGGTGGAGCGGATGAGAAGTCTTGTTTTAGGCCTGTTGAGTTGGAGATCTGAGAGCTGTTTCCTCCCAGCAGCTGGACACGTGGGATGGAGGCAGGGGAGAGGAGACGTGGTTTCTGCCCTTTCCTCTCCCATGCCAGCCACACGTCCATGGGCCCCTCTGCCCAGCCTGCGACCCTTTGGAGGGCATGGGCCCCTGTCCATGCCCCACCCCTCTCTGGGTGTCGGGGGGAACGTGCTGAAGACGGAACACCCACATCCTGATCCGAGAGAAGATTAAGACCCTCTCCACCGCCCATCACTAACCTTCAGAGAACCTGGCATCCCGGGACCAGCCAGGGTAAACCCAGAGCTTCCGACTAAATCCTTCCCCAAATAGCCCACATCCCTCCGGCTAACAACTCTGGGCTCCCACTTCCCAGGGGCCGGAAGGGGCCGGGCCGAACCGTCCAACGTGCCAGTTGGATTCCGAGGCCGCGACTCCCCGGGACGGATGGCCAGTCCTTCAGTTGGAGGAGAATAATAATATTTAGCTATTCCTAAAAGGCTCTCTTTGAGTCCGGTCTTCCGAGTGGCTTCCTCTTTCCTGTCTTCCCCTTCCCGTTCCTTATCTGCAGACACAGCCGCCTTCCTGACACTTCCGGCCTCCCCTGGGAGCGGAGCGAGGCCTTCCTATGCCTTCCAGGGGCTTTGGCGCCTGGAAGAATGCAGGGAAGAAGTTTCTTGTCTGGAATGATTCTTCCATCCACTACTTTGCTTCCCTGAGAAAGGGGAACTGCACCTTTACCAGGCAATGGTTGCTAGACCACCCAGAGGTTAGGCACTGGACCAGATGACCTCTCCTGTCCTCCTCCACGTCTCCAAAGAACTCTCTGCTTCAACCCTGGGGTGAGAAGGGATTGGGAATTCACTCCTCCCTCCATTTTGTGAAAAGGAGGATTTGAAGCTCAGCGTCATCAAGTGACTTGTCTACGGCCACACAGCAATTCCGCAGCAGAACTGGGGAGGAAACCCAGGTCACAGAGTGGGTAGTGGGGTGGTGTGACCTAGAGGAAAGAGTGCAGTTCTCTGAGAATTAGAGGACCTCAGTTATAATATTGGCTCCATCACTTGCCTGCAGAGTGACACTGAGCAAGTCACTTCTCTGAGCCTCAGTTTCATTATTAAAATGGGAATTCAATACCTGTTCTCCCTCCTACTTAGATGATGAGCCCCATGTTGGACAGAGACCGTGCGCCTATCTATCTCAGCTCTTGGCACTAGTAAACACTTTGCAAATATCAGGATTATTATCATTCTTATTTGTTATTAAGTGGTCCGCCTATTTCTCTGAGGGGGAGCCTCCCTTGATTTCAAGAGGTTTGCCCCCTACTCTGTTTGTCTCTGTCTTTGGGTCTCTCTCCTCTCCCTTCTTCTCTCCTCCTGTCTCTCTCCTTCTCCCTCCATCTCTATCTCCTCTCCCTCTATCTCTCTACCTGTCCCTCTAACTCCCTCTCTCTTTCTCTCTCCTTCTCTCTCTCTCTCCCTCAGTTTCTCTCTCCCTGCCTCCCTCTCTCTCTTCCATTTCTTTCTCCCTCTCCCTTTGGTCCCTCTCACTCTCCTCCCTCTGTCTCTCTCCTCTTGCCATCTCTCTTGCTCCATCTCTCCACTCTCTCTCTCTCTCTCTCTCTCTTCAACCCTCTCGCTCGAGAATTTCTGATTATTGCTGCTTCTCTTCAATTTGCTGGAGGAAACCCACACCATCTGCAGGACATAGCCCCACTTCTTCCTGAACAAGAATATTCTGCATAATAATAATAATAATAATGGCATTTATTAAGTGCTTACTGTGTGCAAAGCACTGTTCTGAGTGCTGGGGAGGTTACAAGGTGATCAGGTTGTCCCACAGGGGGCTCACAATCTTCATCCCCATTTTCCAGATGAGGTCACTGAGGCACAGAGAAGTTAAGTGACTTGCCCAAAGTCACACAGCTGACACTTGGTGGAGCTGGGAATTGAACCCATGACCTCTGACTCCAAAGCCCGGGCTCTTTCCACTCAGCCACGCTGCTTCTCTTAGCAAATGGATTCTTTCAGCAAACTGATCTCTGGGATAAATACTTTTGGTTTTAGCTCTTTCTGACAGTACTAGTAATCAATCATAATCACAGCAGCATGTAATAATAATAATAATGGCATTTATTAAGCGCTTACTATGTGCAAAGTACTGTTCTAAGTGCTGGGGAGGTTACAAGGTGATCAGGTTGTCCCACAAGGGGCTCACAGTCTTAATCCCCGTTTTACAGATGAGGTAACAGGCACAGAGAATAATAATAATTAATAATAATGATGGCATTTGTTAAGCGCTTACTATGTGCAGAGCACTGTTCTAAGTGCGGGGTGGGGGGGGATACAAGGAGATCAGGTTGTCCCACATGGGGCTCACAGTCTTAATCCCCATTTTACAGATGAGGTCACAGAGGCTCAGAGAAGTGAAGTGACTTGCCCAAGATAACACAGCAGACATGTGGCAGAGTCGGGATTTGAACCTATGACCTCTGACTCCAAAGCCCGTGCTCTTTCCACCGAGCCACGCTGCTTCTCTAAGCATTTGGTAAGCATCTCCTACGTGCCAAGCACTGGGGTAAGTACAAGGGAAGCAGATCAGACATACAGTCTCTGGCCCACCGGAGGTTCACCATCTAAGCGGGAGGGAGAACTGGTACTGAATCCCCATTTCACAGATGAGACTGAGCCATAGAGAGACTAAGTTCCAACATCGCAGAGCAGGCGAGTGGCACAGCTGGGATTAGAACCCAGGGCCCCCATCTTCCAGGCCCAGGCATTTTCCACTTGGCCCTGCTGCCCCTTGAATTGATTTCTCTGATTCATTTTGCTTCAGTTCCTAGCACTTTTGCCCTAGTGACTCTAAAGCGTTGGCTATAAATTCTTCAGGGACACTTGGCCTTGAAATTGAGCCAGCACTACAAAGGAAATTCACCAGAATTGGCTGTGGAGGGGAGTGTCTGCTCCTGGAAATACTATCTGAATCTAAAACCTACATCAGATAATAATATAATAATAATAATAATAATAATAATAATAATAATAATGGCATTTATTAAGCGCTTACTGTGTGCAAAGCACTGTTCTGATGGAGAATCTGCCAGCTCCTCCTGGGCCAGGACTGTGCTGACTCTGTGGTACTCTCCCAAGCGCTTAGTACAGTGCTCTGCACACAGTAAGCACTCAGTAAATCTCCCCCTTCTAGACTGTGAGCCTGCTCACAGTTGGGTAGGGACCGCCTCTATATGTTGCAAACTTGTACTTCCCAAGCGCTTAGTACAGTGCTCTCCACACAGTAAGCGCTCAATAAATATGACTGAATGACTGAATAAATACCATCAATTGATTGGTGAGATCCTACTAGCTCTGAGAACATCAGATCAATCAATCGATCAGTAGCATCAATCCATTAGAGAAGCAGCGTGGCTCAGTGGAAAGAGCCCGGGCTTGGGAGTCAGAGGTCATGGGTTCTAATCCCGGCTCTGCCACTTGTCAGCTGTGTGACTTTGGGCAAGTCACTTCACTTCTCTGGGCCTCAGATACCTCATCTGTCAAATGGGGATGAAGACTGTGAGCCCCACGTGGGACAACCTGATCACCTTGTATGCCCCCCAGCACTTAGAACAGTGCTTCGCACATAGTAAGCGCTTAACAAATACCATTATTATTATTATTATTATTTATTGAGCACCTACTGCATATAGAACAAATACTAAGCACCTGAGAGAGAGCAATAGAATCAGTAGACACAGTCCCTCCCCTCAAGGATCTTACAATCTAGCTGGAGAGGCAAACGCTAAAATAACATAAAGATAGAAGGAAGTGTTAGGGTATGTTAGATACGTAGGGAAGCAGCACAGCCTATTGGAAACACCACAGGCTTAGGAGTCAGAGGACCTGGGTTCTAAACCCACCTCACTTTCCTGCTGTGTGACCTTGGGAGAGTCGCTTCACTTCTCTGGGCCTGTTTCCTTATCTGCAAAATGGATCTGAGTACCTGTTCTCCCTCCTTCTTAGGCTATGAACCCCACGGGGGACGGGGTCAGTGACTGACCTGATTATCTTGTATACCCCAGCGCTTAGTACAGTGTTTAGCACATAGAAAGCACCGAACGAATATTTCAACTATCATTATGCATTATTAAGTGCAATGGGAGGTTGTGAACACAAATGGAAGCATTACAGGGGTCCCCCGCCATGCCTGGCTTCCTCATCTCTGTTTGCAGCTGATAAAAGAAGCAGAGGAAAGAGCCCGGGCTTTGGAGTCCGAGGTCATGGGTTCAACTCCCGGCTCCGCCAATTGTCAGCCGTGTGACTTTGGGTACTTCACTTCTCTGGGCCTCAGTTACCTCATCTGTGAAGTGGAGATTAAGACTGTGAGTCCCCCATGGGACAACCTGATCATTGGAGGCCTTCCCAGACTGAGCCCCTTCCTTCCTCTCCCCCTCGTCCCCCTCTCCATCCCCCACATCTTACCTCCTTCCCTTCCCCACAGCACCTGTATATATGTATATATGTTTGTACATATTTATTACTCTATTTATTTATTTATTTATTTTATTTGTATATATCTATTCTATTTATTTTATTTTGTTAGTATGTTTGGTTTTGTTCTCTGTCTCCCCCTTTTAGACTGTTAGCCCACTGTTGGGTAGGGACTGTCTCTCTATGTTGCCAATTTGTACTTCCCAAGCGCTTAGTGCAGTGCTCTGCACATAGTAAGCGCTCAATAAATACGATTGATGATGATGATGATGATTTTGTAACCTCCCCAGCGCTTAGAACAGTGCTTTGCACATAGTAAGCGCTTAATAAATGCCATCGTTATTATTATTATCATTATAAAATCCCCTAGTATTTGAGGATGTTGGCACCACAAGTCTCAGCATGCTGTGTGACCCAAACCAAGCACGCACTGAGCATGCGCCACGATGGAGACAGCCATTTACGATAAGCAAGAGCAACTGGAGGTAGATGTCCAACAGACTGGGCAGTCCAGCTGGGATGGTGCCAATCCAGAAACATATGTGTAGGCTGCCCAGGATGGCCTACAGAAAGCCACGACTGTCCCTCGCTCCCCCGGGAAGAGTGGTCACCCCTACTTATGTGGGCCGCAGAAAAATGAGCACGGGGGAAATCCGGGCTGCCTCGAACCCACATTACCGCAAGGGCCAGTCAGAGGGAACAACCCGTCTCCCATTTGTGGCCCAGGGTTGGCTTTGGCTCAGGGCCGTAAAGCCGCATTCACCACTCTGCTTCCTCCCAGCTCAAAAGAGATTTCAAATTCAGGAGGAAACAACTGTCCCCAAACAAGAATGGGAAGCAAGAGACACAGTCCTTCCTCTCTCGGATGAAGTCGTTTATGTCTCTGGAGGCTACTGAGTGGGTGAAGGGAAGGCAGGGCTAATAAAGATGGGGGGAGAGGGGGTGGAGAGCAGGCCCTTCCCTCTCAAAATGGAGGTGAACGCCATCTAATAATAATAATGATGGCATTTATTACACGCTTACTATGTGCCAAGCACTGTTCTAAGCACTGGGGAGGTTACAAGGTGATCAGGTTGTCCCATGCGGGGCTCACAGTCTTAATCCCCATTTTACAGATGAGGTAACTGAGGCACAGAGAAGTTAAGTGACTTACCCAAACTCACACAGCTGACAATTGGTGGAGCCGGGATTTGAACCCATGACCTCTGACTCCAAAGCCCATGCTCTTTTCCACTGAGCCACGCTGCTCCTCTATGGCTGGCTGCGCGGTCTTGGCCCAGATCAAAGAGCACTGCTTTCAGCTAAATGACCATTCGCAGATAAACAAACACTACTCAATAAAGGAGCATCAGTGCACTTGCCACATAGATGGAGAGAGTGTGGATGGCAGTGTAGGAATGTAGGCAAGAAACGCCAACCCGTCTCAGGGTTTGGTGCCACGGGGGGAATTCTGGGATCGGGCGCTGTTTGAGTCCGGATTAGGGATCGGCAGAGCTGGGATTTCGGCAGACTGAAGCCATCTGGAGCCAGAGCCAAAGCCGGGGATTAAGCAGCCGAGATATGAATACCAATACCTGACACTCAAATCTCCATCGCCTTTTCCGCTCAATCTCCCGCAATAGCATTGGTTGTGCTTCAAAATGAGATTTCACTTTTGCCTGCTTTTGCCTTCTGTATAATAATGATAAAATAATGATAACTGTGGTATTTGTTAAGTACTTACTAGGAGGGAGAAGAAGCATTAAATCTCCATTTTACAGATGAGGAAATTGAGGTACAGAGGAGGGAAATGACTTGTCCAAGAGCACCCAGAATTAGAACCAAGGTCCTCTGACTCCCAGCCCACGCTCTCTCCATTAGACCATGCTGACTTTCTATCAGGGGATTGTTGCCAGCATATAAATGAGCTGAAAAATGTGAGAATGCTTTGGGAATAAAAGTGCTATATGATAACCTAGGTATTATTACCGTAGTAGTTGTAGTGATAGTAATCATATTATTAGCTGCTTACTGTACGGTGAGTTTCCAGGCTAGTAGCCGAGACAGACTCTAAAACAAAGTTGAATGGTCCTGGGGTTTATGGTCCCAGGGTTAGAGCATGTGCGTCAGGCTTTCTGCCAAACTCCCACCACAAATGCTCCAAGCCAAGAGTCCAGAGGTGAGGGCATTTTTGGGGTTGGGCATTCAAAGGCCTGCCGGGCCTTTGAGGGCCAGAATGAGGGCCACTCTTCTTTGGGGGCTGGGGTGATGGAGGGGTGCAGACCCTTCCATTCATTCATTCATCGTATTTATTGAGTGCTTACTGTGTGCAGAGCACTGTACTAAGCGCTTGGGAAGTACCATGGGCTCCTGGTAGGCATGCAAGCATTTCTCCTGCCAACCCAGGCCATTTTGCTGTAAAGACTGGATCAAGAGCTCACTCCTGGACCCTGCTCCCTGCAAACTGTCTCTGTTGGACTGCTTGACGGGGAAAAGAAGGAAGAAGAGTCCAACAATGAATCAGTGGTATTGATTGAACACGTACTGTGTGCAGAGCACTGCACTAAGCTCTTGGAAAGTACAATACAACAAGGGTTAGTAGACTCAGTCCCTGCTCGCAAGGAGCTGACAGTCTCTGATGGAGAAATAAATTACAGAAAGGGGAAATAGTGTAGTATAATACAGGGATATGGACATCCACGCTGCAGGGTTGGGGTGAGTATAAAAGCACTTAAGGGGGACAGATCCAAGGGAAGAATTGACTCAGAGCGAGTAGAGGAAATGGGGGCTTAGTCAGGGTACATGGAGATGTAGTTTTAATAATGCTTTAAAGTTGGGAAGAGTGGTGGTCTGTCATCTATGAAGGGGGAGAGAGTTCCAGGCCAGAGGCAGGATGTTGGCAAGGGATCTCACCTCGACAACTTGCCCACTCTGTGACCTTGGGACACGTTACTTAACCTGTGCCTCGTTTTCCTCATCTATAAAATGGGGATTAAAGACCTGTCCTCCCTCCCCTGAGACCATGAGCCCCATGTGCAACAAACACTGTGTCTATCCCAATCTTTGGCACAGAGTAAGTGCTCAATTAATACCATAATTACTAGTATCATCATTAACATTACTATTGATAATAATAAAATAATAATGATAAAATGCTGACCAGAAGCTCCCCGGGCCGCAGGGCCGGACGGAGAAGCCCGGTGCTCAAAAGGGTGGAGACACACGACTGAAATACAGCAAGGGTCTGTCAAACTGCCTCCACTTTTATTTATTTAGGGCGACAACTAAGCATCTCCCCAGTATAAAGTGGGGCTATTTATTCCTTGACCATATGGTACGTGTATATTCTCCAGCTGGGAGAAAGCATTCTTTCTGAGCCCGGCAAATTTCCTGAGCAAGAGAGTCCACCTCCACTGGCCCCCGCCTCCGATGTCTATTTACAACCGGCCTGCTCCTCGCTATATGGAGCAAGGGAAGGAAGATTGGACGAGGCTCGTAGCTAAGATCAAAAGACTGTTCTGGTGCATCTCTACTCGAAGAGGAGGATGTGGGGTGTTTGGAAGGATGTCTCCCTGTCTGGCTCCAGTCAGTCTCATTGACTGAGGCTGTGGTATTTGTGGTATTTGTTTAGCGCTTACTATGTGCAAGGAAATGTATTAAGCATTGGGGTGGATACAGGCTAGCCAGGTTGGACACAATCCCTGTCCTACCTAGGGCTCACAGTCTTTCTCCCCGTTTTACAGATGAGGACCTGAGGTCCAGAGAGGTGAAGTCACCTGCCCAAGGTTACATAGAGAAGCAGCGTGGCTCAGTGGAAAGAGCGCGGGCTCTGGAGTCAGAGGGCATGGGTTCAAATTCCGGCTCTGCCAACTGTCAGCTGTGTGACTTGGGGCAAGTCACTTCACTTCTCTGGGCCTCAGTTACCTCATCTGTAAAATGGGGATTAAGACTGTGAGGCCCCCGTGGGACACCCTGATTACCTTGTAACCTCCCCAGTGCTTAGAACTGTGCTTTGCACATAGTAAGCGCTTAATAAATGCCATTATTATCATTATTATTATTATTATTACTACATTAGCCTCCTTGCTGACCTCCCCGTCTTCCGCCTCTCCCCACTTCAGTCCATACTTCACTCTGCTGCCCAAATATTTTTTCTACAAAAATGTTCAGGATACGTCACCCCACTTCTCAAACAACTCCAGTGGTTGCCCATCCACCTCTGCAACAAACAATAACTCCTCACCATTGGCTTTTAAAAGCACTCCACCACTTTGTCCCCTCCAACTTCACCTCACTTCTCTCCTTCTACAAACCGGTCCTGTTCACTTCACCTCTCTGGTCCTACCCTTCTCACGGTGCCTCTATCTCACCTATCTCACTGACGACCCCTCGCCCACGTCCTGCCTCTGGCCTGGAATGCCTTCCCTCCTCAAATCCAACAGACAATGGATTTCAAAGCCTTATTGAAGGCTCATTTCCTCCGAGAGGCCTTCCCAGACTAAGCCCCACTTTTCCTCATCTCCCATTCCCTTCTCCTTTCCCTTGACCTGACTTGTTCTTTGCTCTTCCCCCCTCCCAGCCCCATATACATATCTGTAATGTTATTTACTTGTACTATCTGTCTGCCTCCCCTTCTCTAGACTGTAAGCTCATTGTGGGCAGGGAATGTGTCCGTTTATTGCTGTATTGTACGCTCCCAAGCGCTGAGAACAGTGCTCCGCACACATTAAGTACTCAATAAATACGATCGAATGAATGAATGAATGAGTAGGAGGGAGAGAGTGGATTAAAGTGCTTTAAAGCAGATGGTGAGGAGTTTCTGCTTTGATGCAGCAAAGCAATGGATGGCAACCACAGGAGGTTCTTGAGGGGTGAGGAAGCACGGATGGAACATTTTTAAGAAAAATGATCCAAGCAGCAGTGTGAAGTCTGGATCGAAGTAGGAATGGGCAGGTAGGTCAGCGAAGAGGCTGATGCAGTAGTCAAGGTGGAATAGGATAAGGGCTTGAATTAACGTGGTAGAAGTTTGGATAGAGAGGAAAGGGTGGAGTTTAGCATTGTTCTGAAGGTAGAAATGACAGGATTTGGTGAAAGATTGAATATGTGGGTTGAATAGAAGCGATGATAATAATAATAATAATAACGATGGCATTTATTAAGTGCTTACTATGTGCAAGGCACTGTTCTAAGCACTGGGGAGGTTACAAGGTGATCAGGTTGTCCCACAGGGAGCTCACAGTCTTAATCCCCATTTTTCAGAGGAGGTAACTGAGGCACAGAGAAGTTAAGTGACTTGCCCAAAGTCACACAGCTGACATATGGCAGAGCTGGGATTTGAACCCATGACCTCTGACTCCAAAGCCCGTGCTCTTTCCACTGAGCCATGCTGCTTGAGTTGAGGATAATGCCAAAGTTACAGGCTTGTGATACAGGGAGGGTTGTGGTGGTGTCCACAGTGATGGCAAAGTCATGGGGAGTTTGGGGTGGAAGATGAGTTCTGTTCTCGTTGTGGGCAGGGATTTTCTCCCTTCATTACTGTATTGTACTTTCCCGAGCCCTTACTACAGTGCACTGCACAGAGTAAGCGCTCAATAAATACGACTGAATGAATGAATGACATGTTAAGTTTGAGGTGTTGGTGGGACACACGGAGGCAGGAGGAAATGCAAGATGGCAGAGACAAGATAGGCAGATCTGGGAATTATTGGCGTAGGGAATTAATAATCAACCCCATCCCGTGTGCTTCCTCTGGTGCCTTCCTTCCTTTGGGCAATAAAGGCAAAGGCCAGCTGCAGTGCAAATCCTTAGGGAAGTGGCAGGCAATTTGCAAACTGACAGGCCAATCCCATGCAACACGTACATGATCCGTAGAATGCCAATGGAGGCCATGCGTGAATGATCAGGGAAGGGTCAGGGAACTGCCAGAAAGATGATGCTTCCTGTGAAATGATGCAGATGAGCACCTATTCTCTGAGTCAACAGCTGGGGCAATCCATCCTGGGGTAGAGCCCAGACAGGTGACACGCCCAAGGTCACACAGCAGGCAAGTAATGGATCTCGGATTGGAACCCAGGTCTTCTGACTCCCACAGATTTAGGGGGTGCCAATCCTGCCCTGCCTCATCACACCCCGAAAGAAACAGAAGCTGCAATAGGACTCCTGGTCCCAGCTTCGGCAGAAAAGGTCTCCCCGCAAAACCTCTCTGCATTTCTCCTTCCCCGCTCAGGATCTGGGGCTATGGATTCATTTTCCTGGCTGCACGTGTGTGTGTCTGTGTCCACTTCCTTGTCTATGTGTGTGTGAGCAGAAGGAGAAGAAAGAGGTGAAGAAGGAGGAGAAGGAGCAGGGAGGTGGAGGAGGAGAAGAAGGAGGAAGTGGATGGGGAGGAGAAGAAGGAGAAGTGGAATAGAAGGAGCGGGAGCACGAAGCAGGAGGCAGAAGAGGAGAAAGAATTGAAGAAGGAGGACGAGGTGGAGGAAGATAAGGAAAAGAATACGGAGGTGGAAGAAGAGGAGATGGAATAAGAGGAGGAGGAGAAAGAGCTGGAGAAGGGGGAGGCGATGGAAGAAGAGAAGGCCGGGGAGGAGAACGTGACCTGATTATCTTGTAACAACCCCAGAGCCTAGTACAGAACCTGGCACATAGTAAGTGCATAACAAATAGTGCAATTATTATTAGGAGGAGGGGGGAAGGTGAAGGAGGAGCGGGGAAGGAAGAAAAGAAAGAAGAGTGGGAGGAGGAGAAGGAGTCCAGAGGTAGAGGAGGAGGGGTAGAAGAGGGAGGAGGGGGAGTGTCTCCTCCCTCTGCAAACACCCAGGGTTTGGAGGCCTCAGAAAATAGGGTGGCAGGGGGGAAACGTGCTGCATGGCTGTCTCCTGGCTCCCCGTTCCTGTTCTATGGCATTCCTGCCTTCTCCCGCCTCCCTCCCCAGCCTCCGAGCCCCGCTCCTGTCCAGAACCGGGCATCTGCAATCTACCTCCCATGGGTCCCGCCGCCTGGACCGCCTCCTCCTCCCTCTCCCCATGGTTTGCACTGGGGCCCGAGTCTGGACTTGTCTCCGATGTCCCAGCCCCACCCCAGCCCCGGCCCCGGCCAGGCCCCATAGGGCATGTTTTCCTCGGAAATTCAACAGAAAGGTGGAAAATTCCAACCAGCCGGCCTCCCGGGCCAGGGGGTGGGGATGCAGTATTTGGAGGAAGGGGAGGATAACATCAGCGGAGTTAGTAGGATGACTGGGGCCAATGGTTGAAACTACGTGTCCTGAAACTTGGGGAGTGGGGGAGGTTGCAGGGTTGGAAGTGAACATGGGAATGGGATGCCCAAGGGGCGAGACTAGGGAGAAAATAAGAAATAGAGTCACACGCTGCGGGACACAGAGATGGACACACAGATATATCCCCTGCCATATATACATACACGCACGCACACACACAATATCAGGTAATTATACAGAAACACACACACACACACCCAGTATCAGGGAGCGAGAGACACACACACACAAACACACGGACCAATACAAATACAGGGAAAGGAAGGCAGACACAGATACACACACACACACTCAGACACAGGATCAGGGAAGTGGACCAACACACTGACATACCCACAAGGTCAGGGAGAGGTACCCGCAGATTCATACACACAACACGCACACGTACACATGGATAGGGGGGTGGACAGAGACACAAAGACCCACAGACACACACCCAGGGCCAGGGAAATGAATGCATAGCCCCAGATACTGAAAGGAGATGGAGAAATACAGAAGGGTTTCCTGGGAAGATCCTTTCCTGCTGAGGCAGGGGCCAGGAGTTTCTATTTCTCCTGGGGTGTGATGGGGCACGACAGGATTGGCACCCTCTAAATCTGTGGGAGTCAGGAGACCTGGGTTCCAACCCTGGATCCATTACTTGTCTGCTGTGTGCCCTTGGGCGAGTCTCTTAACCTGCCCCAGACCGGGATGCTACCCACTAGATCACTCTGCTTTTTATTACTGTTATCATTATCATTATGATTTTTTCTGAGGGGCCAATAGCTTCGCCCCCACCATCCCAATGCCACCCCCAAGTTGGCATCTTCGGTTCCCTAAGCACTCTGATATTCCACCGCCACAGCATTTATGTCCCTACCCTTGTACTCAGTTGCCTCCCCCGCCTGGAATTTATTTTATCGTCTGGTACGGCCCTCGTGGGCAGGAATCGTGTGTACCAACCCTTGTCCTTTCCCAAGCATTTTGTACAGGGCTCCACACACAATGAGAGCTCAATAAATTGATTGACTGGTCAATATAGAAAGGAATCTCCTGGAGGATTCTAAAGGACAGACCTAATGCGAATGTCAGCTGAGAACCAGGGGCCTGTACAGACAAAATTCTCCAATTCTTACCAGGCTGGCTCTGAGCCTGCTTTAAGAACTCGGCCCTCATTTCAAGTTTAGCCTCCTACATCCCCATCTCTGCTACTCCCCTCCCTCTCTCTGAGAACATCAAGAAGTAGCCAATTTGTACTTCCCAAGCGCTTAGTACAGTGCTCTGCACATAGTAAGCACTCAATAAATACGATTGATGATGATGATGATGATGATGATGAAGTAGCGTGGCCTGGTGACACAGGCCTGAGGGTCAGAGGAACGAAGTTCTAATCCTGGCTCCACCACTTGTCTGCTGTGGGACCTTGGGCATATTATTTAATTTGTTGTCCCAGGTCGTGGAGCAGGCAAGTGCTAGAGTCTGGATTCGAAAACGGGTTCCCTGACTCCCAAGCTCACGTTCTGTCCCCTTAGTCACTCTGTTTCTTTAGAGTCCTATAGTATCTATATCTATCAATGATATTCACTAGAAGTGAATGTTCACCTGGTGGAAAATTATTTGGAAGTGTATTCCTGTTGTGCTGAGCTGTCACTGGGACTCATTATGTTCCTTCCAGTGCCTCCACTATTACTGCACGTATCTCATTTTATCCACACAATATCCCTGTGAGAAAGGCAGAGGTGGGAAGCAGTGTGGCCTGGGCATCAGAGGACCTGGGTTCTAACCCCAGGTCTGCCGCTTGCCTGCTGTGTGAGCTTGGGCAAGTTACTTCACTTCTCTGGGCCTTGCTTTCCTCACCTGTAAAATGGGGATTCAGTGCCTGCTCTCCCTCCTACATAGACCGTGAGCCTCAGGTGGGACAGAGACTGCATCCGACCTGATTAACTTGTATCTATCCCAGCACTTACGACAGTGCTTGACACGAATTAAAATGCTGTAATTATTATTAAATTGTATTATTATCCCATTTGCTGATGAGAAAACTGAGGACCAATAATCTTAGGTGACTACCCAAACTAACACGCCAGGACAGTGATGGAGCTGCGACTAAAACCCAGGTCTCCTGATTTTTATGGTACTTGTTAAAAACCAGTCACCCACTACACAGTGACAGGTTTAAGGATTAGTACGGTGAGAGTTTTATTTATTTTACTTGTTAATACTTTAATACTTTAATAAATACTTTATTTATTTTACTTGTACATATCTATTCTATTTATTTTATTTTGTTAGTATGTTTTGTTTTGTCTCCCCCTTTTAGACTGTGAGCCCACTGTTGGGTAGGGACTGTCTCTATATGTTGCCAATTTGTACTTCCCAAGTGTTTGGTACAGTGCTCTGCACACAGTAAGCGCTCAATAAATACGATTGATTGATTGATTGATTGATTGAGAGTGAGATACCAGGGTCAGAAGAGCTGAGCCATGCTCCGTCTAATCCCGGCTCTGCCGCTTGTCTGCTGTGTGACCTTGGGCAAGTCACTTTACTCCTCTGTGCCTCGGTTACCTCATCTGTAGAATGGGGATTGAGACTGTGAGACCCACTTGGGACAGGGACTGTGTCCAGCCCGACTTTTTGGATCCACCCCAGTGCTTAGTACAATGCCTGGTACATAAGAAGTGCTTAGCAAGTACCATAATAATAATAATAATTATGCAAGATTCATTCCACATGGCAAATTGAACTTCCTTTTTGAGGGGAATACACTTATTTGGTTATTTAAACATAGCAAAGCACCTAGTTCCCAATCCACAAACGCCTTCTACTCGGCCAACGCACCTTCCCCTTCCCCTTCTTCCTGTGAACTCCAGGTGGTGAACTCTTCCATCAATCCAGCTGAGTCGCTCCAATGTCGGTAAACCCAGTTGACATCCCACTTAGGGGAATCCCACCCCTGGTCTTTCAGGAAAGAGTCAGGGAATCCATTCCAGTTGCCTCCAATCCCACTTCTGACACCAAATTTATATCACTGGGTGGAACCAACTGTGGAGTAACCTGTGAGGTCACAGATCAGAGGCTTGGAAACGGACTCACAGACTAGAGGGTTAATGAGTAACAGAAGCAGGTTTATTGATATGATGGCACGAAGAATCCACGAACAGTTCTCCTCAGGAGCAAAGCGATTCCTAGACTAATGATAATAACAATAATAGCATTTGTTAATCGCTTACTGTGCGCCAGGCACTGTTCTGAGCGCTGGGGTAGATACAAGGTAATCGGGTTGTCCCACGTGGGGCTCACTATTTTACAGATTAAAAATTTACAGATGAGGTAACCGAGGCACAGATAAGTTAAGGGACTTGCCCAAAGTCACACAGCTGACAAATGGCAGGGGTGGGATTAGAACCCACGACCTCTGACTCCCAAGCCACGAAAAGTCAATCAATCAATCAATCAATCATATTTATTGAGTGCTTACTGTGTGCAGAGCACTGTACTAAGCACTTGGGAAGTACAAATTGGCAACATATATACTGTGCTCATAAGCCAGCACAGTACCCAAGTTCTAGCAGCTGGTAAAACCGGGAAGGAGATACCAGTTGTCTCCAGGGGTTACTTTCCAAATCACCCCAGCGTGGGCTACCTTTCAAATCACGCAGGGTTTAAGTTCTCAAGGGATAATATTCATTTCTCCAAGCTCCAGCGAAGAGGTCCAATCGGTCAGTTGTCACCACGCGGGGTCCAACGGAGCGGCCGTCCTTAATTCCGGGTAGAGGTAACACGCCACGTTGTTGTGACAGAATTTCAACCTATTACAAAACCTACTTCCAACCTACTACAGAAGCAGCGTGGCCCAGTGGAAAGAGCCCGGGTTCTGGAGTCAGAGGCCCTGGGTTCAAATCCCGGCTCCGCCAATTGTCAGCTGTGTGACTTTGGGCAAGCTACGTAACTTCTCTGGGCCTCAGTTCCCTCCTCTGTAAAATGGGGATGAAGACTGTGAACACCTGTGGGACAACCTGATCACCTTGTATCCTCCCCAATACTTTGCACATAGTAAGCACTTAATAAATGCCATTATTATTAGAACAGTGCTTTGCACATACTAAGCGCTTAATAAATGCTATTATTATTATTGTTATTACAAAGAGTTCATGGAAGTCCCCTTCCCAGATATACCCTGCTACTCCTACTCCTCTTCCCTTCTGCAGGCAACATTTGAGGGCAAAAAGTATTGTGTGACAAGACCCATCACAATTTACTCATTGCATGTCTAATTTTTCGGCTCACCCAGCCCCGGAAGTTATGGGGTGTGTTAGTGTTTCCTACCGCTCACTGTCAGTCCCTCTGACTTGTTTCGCTGGCCAGGGTGTGAGCGATCGCAATGCTTATTATGTGCCAGGCACTGTACTAGGCATTGGGGCAAAAATAATAATAATAATAATGGTGTTTGTTAAGCGCTTACTATGTGCCACGGACTGTACTAAGCGCTGGGGGGAGGATACAAGGTAATGGGGTTGTCCCACGTGGGGTTCACAGTCTTAATCCCCATTTTACAGAGGAGGGAACTAAGGCACAGAGAAGTTAAATGACTTGCCTAAAGTCACACAGCAGACAAATGGCAGAGGCGGGATTAGAACCCACGACCTCTGTCTCAGGCCCACACTCTATGCAGCAGGGTACACTGCTTCTCAAAGTTGTGCTCTTTCCATGACAGCAAGCAGCTCCAAATGTTTACTTTTAATAATTGTGGCTTTTGTTAAGTGCTTACTGCCACCACTTCCAGTGAGATATGGCATAAAAACTTAAGGACACAACACAACACGAAAACACAGCTTGCACCAAGTCAGGCATCTTTAGTTCCCCTCCCGGGGGGGCGGGAACAGCTCAACACGGAACCTCCCATTCAAATACAGGGTCCACAAACTCAGAGGTCTATGTGCTGAGCGCGAGCTGTTTACACGGGTGGGACTTTAATAATAATAATAATAATAATAATAGTAATAATAATAATAATAATAATAGCATTTATTAAGCGCTATGTACAAAGCACTGTTCTAAGCGCTGGGGAGGTTACAAGGTGATCAGGTTGTCCCACAGGGGGCTCACAGTCTTAATCCCCATTTTACAGATGAGGTCACTGAGGCATAGAGAAGTTAGGTGACTTGCCCCAAATCACACAGCTAGCAATTGGCAGAGCCGGGATTTGAACCCATGACCTCTGACTCCCAAGCCCATGCTCTTTCCCCTGAGCCACGCTGCTCCTTAAGATGCAGTGTGGCTTAATGCCACTGCCACTTATAAATAAATAATGATGGCTTTTGTTAAGCGCTTACTATGTGCAAAAGTACTGTTCTAAGCTCTGGGGGGGATACAAGGTAATCAGGTTGTCCCACATGGGGCTCACAGTCTTATTCCCCATTTTACAGATGAGGTAACTGAGGCACAGAGAAGGGAAGTGACTTGCCCAAAGTCACACAGCTGACAATTGGCGGAGCCGGAATTTGAACCCGTGACCTCTGGCTCCCAAGCCCGTGCTCTTTCCACTGAGCCACGCTGCTTCTCTAATAAATAATGATGGCATTTATTAAGTGCTTGCTATGTGCAAAGCACTGTTCTACGCACTGGGGACGGTACAAGGTGATCAAGTTATCCCACGAGGGGCTTACAGTCTTCATCCCCATTTTCCAGATGAGGTAACTGAGGCTCAGGGGAGTTAAGTGCCTTGCCCAAAGTCACACAGCTGACAAGCGGCAGAGCGGGGATTAGAACCCATGACCTCTGACTCCCAAGCCCGGGCTCTTTCCACTGAGCCACGCTGCTTCTCTATCAGCTGTGTGACTTTGGGCAAGCCACTTAACTTCTCTGGGCCTCAGTTCCCACACCTGTAAAATGGGGATTAATAATAAAAATGATGACATTTGTTAAGCGCTTACTAGGTGCAAAGCACTGTTCTAAGCAATGAATAATAATGTTGGCATCTGTTAAGCGCTTACTATGTGCCAAACACTGTTCTAAGCGCCGGGGCGGATACAAGGTAATCAAGTTGTCCCACGTGGGGCTCACGGTCCCTCTTTTGCTGATGAGGTGACTGTAAGCCCCATGTGGGACGACCTGATTACCTTGTATCCCTCTCCCAGTGCTTAGAACAGTGCTTGGCACATAGTAAGCTCTTAACAAATACTATTATTATTATTATTATTATTATTATTATTATTGGGAAGCAGCGTGGCTCAGTGCAAAGAGCCCGGGCTTTGGAGTCACAGGTCATGGGTTCAAATCCCGCCTCTGCCACTTGACAGCTGTGTGACTTTGGGCGAGTCACTTCACTTCTCTGTGCCTCAGTTCCCTCATCTGTAAAATGGGGATTAAGACAGTGAGCCCCATGTGGGACAACCTGATCACCTTGTAACCCCCCAGCGCTTAGAACAGTGCTTTGCACATAGTAAGCGCTTAACAAATACCATTATCATTATTATTATTATTATTAGCATATACCCGCCCCTGGCCGACACGTCCAACTCCCCTTGGGCCTCCCGAAGAGGCTCCCCCAGGCGCGAGCCCTCATTCGTCCCCGGCGCTGTCCGTCAGCTTCCACGGCTTCTCATTGGCTGTTGAGCACGAGGAGGGCGTCTGTTCACCGCTCTTAGTCCCGCCCCCAACGGTCCGTTGAGCTTCTCCTCATGGCCCCATCCGCCATCTTAGAGCCATGAGGCCTGAGGGGAAAGAGGTGACCCCCAAAACGTCGAGGCGTTGGGGTAACCCGGGAGCCAGGGGCGGCCCCAAACTGTGACCCCTTTGGTGTTGGGCCCCAAGGGTGAGGGGGGTGACCAGCGGGGTCACCAAGGGCGAAAAAGGGGGCATCAATCTCCTTCTCCACACCATGGCGGAGCGGAGGCCAGACCGTGGTTTGGAGCCAGGGACGGGAGGGAACGATGAGGAAAAACCCAACTTGGTGCGGAAGTCCGCATTAGAGGCATCCCAGGGATGCCTCGATGGCCCAGAAAAGGTTCTGTGCATCAGACCGTGTGGGGAGCCCAAATCTGAGGAGAAGAAAGGTACCACTTACGCTGTGCCAAGCACTGTACTAAATGCTGGGGGCAAGAGAATCAGGGCCCATATGGGGCTTAGAGTCTGAGTAGGAAAGAGAACACGGATTGGCCCCCCATTTTGCAGATGAGAGAACTGAGGCCCAGAGTGTGTGGCTTGACCCAGGTCATGCAGCCAGATTAGAACCCAAGTCCTCGGCTCCAGGCCCAGGCTCTTCCCACTAGGCCGCACCGCTTCTTTAGGTCAAACAGCCCTACCTCTGATGGGTGCCATGTCGACATGGAGTGGAATTACTGCGGAGGTGGTGAAAACTGTGAAAACAGTGATGCATGATTTTAAATGTAGCACAGCACAGCACTCCTGTGTTCACAGGACTTTTAGACTGTGAGCCCACTGTTGGGTAGGGACTGTCTCTATGTGTTGCCAATTTGTACTTCCCAAGCGCTTAGTACAGTGCTCTGCACATAGTAAGCGCTCAATAAATACGATTGATTGATTGACACCAACTCAAGATGGGTCTGGCCCCCAGGGGACCACGAGTCTGGCTTTATCCTGGACCGTCTGATTTTCAGCGGGTCTTCCCTCACCTGGTAGTGGAAATCTGGCATCATCATCAATTGTATTTATTGAGCGCCGACTGTGTGCAGAGCACTGTACTAAGCGCTTGGGGAGTACAAGTTGGCAACATATAGAGACAGTCCCTACCCAACAGTGGGCTCACAGTCTAAAAGGGTAAGTCTATAAGGGTATAAGTCTATAGACTATAAGTCTATAAGTCCAGTCTATAAGTATAGTCTATAAGACTATAAGTCTATAGACCACGGTCTATAAGGGTATCCTTATGTCTAATGGGGAGGGAGAGCAGCTATTTAATCACCCTTTTTACAGATGAGGAAATCGAGGCCCAGAGCCATCAAGGGACTTGCCCGAGCTCACTTTCCAGGCAAGGGGAGGAGCCAGGATCCGAACCCAGGTCTCCAGACTTCCAGTCTGGAGGCTATTTCCAGGAGTATTTCCAGGCTATTTTTAGGCTATTTTCGCTATGCTACAGCCTGGTAACCATGTTCTGATCCTTAGAAGCAGCGTGGCTCTGTGGAAAGAGCCCGGGCTTTGGAGTCAGAGGTCATGGGTTCAAATCCCAGCTCCACCAACCGTCAGCTGTGTGACTTTGGGCACGTCACTTAACTTCTCTGTGCCTCAGTTCCCTCATCTGTAAAAGGGGGATTAAAAGTGTGAGCCCCCCGTGGGACAACCTGATCACCTTGTAACCTCCCCAGCGCTTAGATCAGTGCTCTGCACATAATAAGCGCTTAACAAATACCATTATTATTATTATTATGGGCACCTGAGAGGGGTAGTCAGTCTCATCACTTTGTAACCTCCCCAGCGCTTAGAACAGTGCTTTGCACATAGTAAGCGCTTAATAAATGCCATTATTATTATTATTATTATTATTATTATCTGGAGGCGGGGAAACTTCCACCAAGTGGCACTGTGGAATATCAGCATGTCTTGGCAGTGCTCAGCACTACTGATAATACTAATAATGGTATTCGTTAAGTGCTTACTATATGCCAAGCACTGTACTAAGTGCTGGGGTAGGTCCAAGAGAATTAGTTCCCACAGTCTAAGTAGGAAGGGGAAAAGGTACTGAATCCTCATTTTGCAGATAAGGGAACTGAGCCTAGAGAAGCTAGAAGGGGGGTGTAGCTCAGTGGGAGAGCGCATGCTTTGCATGTATGAGGTCCCGGGTTCGATCCGCGGCATCTCCACGGTTTTTTAACATTAGCCAAAGCTTTAGAATTAAAGAGTTTGCGTCACACAAAGCATTGTGTTCTGAGAAAATAGTGTAGTAATCCTTGGTGCAATCTTCCTCCAAAGCCCTACTGAGAGCTCACCTCCTCCAGGATGCCTTCCCAAAGTGAGCCCCCACTTTTTCCTCTTCTCCTCCTCCCCTCCCCATCGCCCACCCCCTCTGCCTTTCCCACTTCCCCTCATTACAGCACTTGTGTATATTTGTACGTATTTATGGCTCTATTCATTTTATTAATGATGTGTATATAGCTATAATTTTATTTATTCTGTTGGTATTGACACCTGTCTACTTGTTTTGTTTGGGTTTTTTTTTTTTTTGTCTGTCTCTGCCTTCTAGACTGTGAGCCCTTTGTAGGGTAGGGACCACCTCTATATGTACTCCCCAAGCACTTAGTACAGTGCTCTGCATACAGTAAGCGCTCAATAAATACAATTGAATGAATGAATGTTGCCCACAGTAAGCGCTCAATAAATACTATTGAATGAATGAATGTTGCCCATTTGTACTTCCCAAGCGCTTAATACACTGCTCTGCACACAGTAAGCGCTCAATAAATACAATTGGATGAATGAATGAATGAAATAATGATGACAGGACTTTTAGAGAAGCAGCGTGGTTAAATGGAAAGATCGCGGACTCGGCAGTCAGAGGAGGTGGGTTTTAATCCTGGCTCTGCCACTTGTCTGCTGTGTGACCTTGGGCAAGCCACTTAACTTCTCTGTGCCTCAGTTAAGTGAAATGTAAAATGGGGATTGACTTAAGCGCTTAATAAATGCCATTATTATTATTATTATGGTGGAGTCAGAATTAGAACCCAGGCCCTCTGTCTCCCAGGCCCAGGCTCTTTCCACTAGGCCATGCTGCTTATGACATCAGATTCTTTGTCTGGGAATAATATTGCTAATAATGGCATTTGTTAAGCCTTACTACATATGTTAAGCACTGTTCTAAGCATTGAGGAAGATACAAGCTAATCAGGCTGGACCCAGCCCCTGTCCCACATGGGGCTTCCAGTCTTGATCCCCATTTTATAGATAATAATAATAGTATTTGTTAAGCGCTTACTATGTGCAAAGCACTGTTCTAAGCGCTGGGGGGGGATACAAGGTGATCAGGGGTTTTTTTAATGGCATTTATTAAGCGCTTACTATGTGCAAAGCACTGTTCTAAGCGCTGGGGAGGTTACAAGGTGATCAGGTTGGCCTACGTGGGGCTCACAGTCTTTATCCCCATTTTACAGATGAGGGAACTGAGGCACAGAGAAGTTAAATGACTTGTCCAAAGTCACACAGCTGACAGTTAATTGGTTGAGCAGGGATCTGAACCCATGACCTCTGACTCCAAAGCCCGTGCTCTTTCCACTGAGCCACGCTGCTTCTCTAATAATAATGTTGGCTTTTGTTAAGCGCTGACTACATGCCAAGCACTGTTCAAAGCTAAGCGCTGACGTAGATACAAGGTAATCAGGTTGCCCCACATGAGGCTCACAGTCAACTGAGGCACAAAAAAGTGAAGTGAACTGCCGTGGCCGAACCAGGATTAGTCCCTCTGACTCCCAGGACCGTGCTCTACCCATTAGGCCACACTGCTTCCCTGTATCTCTGTATCCACAGGGACTGTCAGGGGCGACCTTAGTGGTTCCTTAGTGCTCTTGGATACCAGCGATGGAAAGGTTGGTCTCTGTTGGGAGAACAAGACTCTTGCGATCAATGAATCAACCAACAGTATTTACTGAGCACTTCTTGTGGGCGGAGAACTGTAATCAATCAATCATATTTATTGAGCGCTTACTGTGTGCAGAGCACTGTACTAAGCGCTTGGGAAGTACAAGTTGGCAACATAGAGAGACAGTCCCTACCCAACAGTGGGCTCACAGTCTAAAAGGGGGAGACAGAGAACAAAACCAAACATACTAACAAAATAAAATAAACAGAATAGATATGTACAAGTAAAAGAAATAGAGTAATAAATATGTGCAAACATATATACATATATACAGTTGGATTCTGCCTTTCGGATTTTGTGTCACCCGTTGGATTTTGCGCCTCTTTAATCCAGTCTGCCTACCTACCCTTTCTTTCCGCTAGAGAGATCTTTGATCTGTACTAAGCACTTGGAAAAGTAGGCACCATCCCTGACCTTGAGGAGCTTACAGTCTAGCGGGTGACGATCTTTGTAATAGTAGCAGTAGATGACCATCTTTATAATAGCAGCAGTAGAGGTGGTGATGGTATTTACGGAATATCCATTGGCCGCATTGCACTGTACTAAGCGCTTGAGAAAGTACAACAGAAAGAAGAGACATTCCCTGCCTGCCAGAAACCTACCCTTTCAAGGGGAAGACAGACAAGAGAATCTTTAAAAATAGAGTAATCAGCATAAATAAATGAAAGTGCAATTGAATATTTGGTGCTGAGGAGGGGATAAAAAAAGTTTGTAATTGCCGAAGATGGCTGATGAGATGTTTTCTCTTGGGTTTGGGGAATGAATCAGGGAAGACCTGTTGGCAGAGGAGATTTAGGGAGGGAAGGTGTTTCAGGATGAGCCCCACATGGGACATGGACTGTAACCAACCCGATTAGCTTGAATCTTTCCCGGTGCTTAGTACAGTACCTGGCACATAGGAAGCTCTTACCAAATATCACTTAAAAAAAACAAATACCACCCCGATTATTCATTGTCGTATTTATTGAGCACTTACAGTGTGCACAGCACCGGACTAAGCGCTTGGGAGAGGACAATACAACAACAGACACATTCCCTGCCCACGATGAACTTATAATAATAATAATGATGGCGTTCGTTAAGCGCTTACTATGTGCCAAGCACTGTTCTAAGCGCTGGGGAGGTTAAAAGGTGATCAGGTTGTCCCACGGGGGGCTCACAGTTTTAATCCCCATTTTCCAGGTGAGGGAACTGAGGCCCAGAGAAGTGAAGTGACTTGCCCAAAGTCACACAGCTGACAATTGGCAGAGCTGGGATTTGAACCCATGACCTCTGACTCCAAAGCCCAGGCTCTTTCCACTGAGCCATGCTGCTTCAAAGATGAGTAGCTTCTTCGGAGGCATGTTGAGTTTGAGGTGCTACCAAAAAGCAGCGTGGCTCAGTGGAAAGAGCCCGGGCTTGGGAGTCAGAGGTCATGGGTTCTAATCCCAGTTCCGCCACTTGTCAGCTGTGGGACTTTGGGCAAGTCACTTCACTTCTCTGTGCCTCAGTTACCTCATCTATAAAATGGGGATTAATCTGTGAGCCCCACGTGGGACAACCTGATCACCTTGTATCTGCCCCAGTGCTTAGAACAGTGCTTGGCAGATAGTAGGAGCTTAACAAATGCCATTATTATTATTATTTGGGAAGTAGCATGGCTCAATGGAACGAGCACGGGCTTGGGAGTCAGAGGTCATGGGTTCTAAACCCGGCTCTGCTGCTTGTCGGCTGGGTGACTTTGGGCAAGTCACTTAACTTCTCTGTGCCTCAGTTACCTCATTTGTAAAATGGGGATTAAGACTGTGAGCCCCACGTGGGACAACCTGATCACCTTGTATCCCCCCAGTGCTTAGAACAGTGCTTTGCACATAGTAAGCTCTTAACAAATACCATCATCATTATTATTATTATTATTATTCCCCCCTCCATCCCCCCGCCTTACCTCCTTCCCTTCCCCACAGCACCTATATATATGTATATATGTTTGTACGTATTTATTACGCTATTTACTTATTCTACTTGTACATATCTATTCTATTTATTTTATTTTGTTAATATGTTTTGTTTTGTTCTCTGTCTCCCCCTTCTAGACTGTGAGCCCACTGTTGGGTAGGGACCGTCTCTATATGTTGCCGACTTGTACTTCCCAAGCGCTTAGTACAGTGCTCTGCACACAGTAAGCGCTCAATAAATACGATTGATTGATTGATTGATTATTATTATTATTATTACCAGAACATCCAAGGGAAGACGTCCTAGAGACAAGAGTTGGAGTCCGTAGGTGAATCCAATCCAACCCCTGCTGTAGACCATTCTTTAAAAGCTGGTGGTAAAGGAAGAGGAGGGGCAGAAAAGTGATGGGAAAAGTGCTTAAACTCATTCCTGGGTATTTCTGATTGCCCTGTTTCCCAGTGCATAAATGAGTGAATAATGGAACTAGTTTAGCCTAGTGGAAAGAGCACCGCCCTGGGAGCCAAGAGGCCTGGGTTCTAATTCCGGCTCTGCCACTTGTCGGTCGTGTGACCTCTGGGCCTCTGTTTCCCTCATCTGCAAAATGTGAGCCCTGGGAGGCAGGGACTGAGGCTGATCTGATTATATTGTACCGACCCCAGGATACTGCCAGAATAACTGTGGTATTCAGCACCTCAAACCATTCCAACCACAAAGATCCAGGCCAGGAGGCATTAGCACAGACGGAGAAAATGAGTGAGTGTGATGTGATGAACTGGGCCAATCTCATTAACTGTAGCCCTGACTGAGTCCTGCTGTGAATCGGATCGCTGTGGGGAAGAGACGGGAGCAGTAGAATGTATCCTTCCCCTCAAGGAGCTTATAATCGAACAGGAGAAACAAAACAATTATTCAGAGACGGTAGCAATGGGAATAAGGAATAGTACAGCAATACATATGGCAGGCAGCGGGAACAAACGGAGACCTCCCCAACTAAGCCCTCATCTCCCCCTTCTTCCTCTCCCTTCTGCCTCCCCCTCGCCCCTAGCTCTGTCCCCTTCTTTAGAGAAGCAGCGTGGCTCAGTGGAAAGAGCCCGGGCTTTGGAGTCAGAGGTCATGGGCTCGAATCCCCGCCCCGCCACGTGTCTGCTGCGTGACCTTGGGCAAGTCACTTAACTTCTCTGAGCCTCAGTTACCTCATCTGGAAAATGGGGATGAAGACTCTGAGCCCCACGTGGGACAACCTAATCACCTTTTAGTCCCCCAGTGCTTACAGTGCTTTGCACATAGTAAGCGCTTAAGAAATGCCATTATTATTATCACCCCGCCCTCAGCCCCACAGCACTTATGAACGTATCCATAATTCATTTATATTAACGTGTCCACCCCCTCTAGACTGTAAGCGGGGAACGTATCTACCGACTCTGTCACAGTGCACCCTCCCAAGCGTTTAGTACAGTGCTGAGTACACTGTAAGCGCTCAATAAATACCACTGAAGGACTGATTGATGAAGAGATGAGCACATAGGAGGCTAAGGTGTCAGCTGGGTAAGAAGGTGAGAGAGAGTGATCAGGAACGGCCTCCTAGAGGAGGTGGCGCTTTCAGAAGCCATCGAAGGAAGGTTGGCGCGGCTTATGTTGAGGCTGGGGGCGAACCGTGAGTAAAGTTGAGATGCAATGGGGCAGGGTGGTTTGCTGGTTTGCCCTCTAGGCTGAAAGTTCCTCGAGGGATGTGATCCCAATGAGCTTCCGTCAGTCACATAGGTGACAAGACATGTGGCAGAGCCAGGATTAGAACCCAGGTCCTCTGATTCCCAGGCCTATGCCCTTTCCACTAGGCCACACTGCTTCCATCGAGGGCAGGGAGTGTGTCTGCCAACTCTATCATATTGTCTTCTCCCAAGTGTTTAATTCAGTGCCCTGCACCCAACTAAAGCTTACAAACGCCACGGATTCATTGACTCGTCCCAGCTCCCTGGGGAGTTTGGGAAAAACTGCCCTCTGTGACTGCCTGTTGCCAGAGAGGAAAACCCTCTAACTAATCATCATCATCATCATCATCATCAATCATATTTATTGAGCGCTTCCTATGTGCAGAGCACTGTACTAAGCGCTTGGGAAGTACAAATTGGCAACATATAACTAATCCCCGGAGCAGAGCATCCTGCCAGGATCAACTAGCCCAAACCACCCGTACCCAGATGGATTTGGTTCTTGAGCTGTTCAGATAATTGCCTTTCCGCCATGGCAGTCATCACCAGACTGTAAGCCCCTGGGGGGATAGGGATTGTGCCTGCTTACTCTGTTGTACTGTACTCTCAGAAGGGCTTAGTACAGTGCTTTGAACACAGTAAGCATTTAATAGATACCACTGACGATTGATAGGTTGTGCTCCTCCAACCGTGTCTGTTCCGGCTCTGGTTCATCTAGTCTTCTGGTCTGGACCAGGGTTGTTTTCACCAGGGACCCCAGTGTATTGTCTAAGTTGGGGGCGGTTCGTGTTTCCTAGAAAGACGGTCGCTTCCTTGGATGTATTTCAGTACACATGCAAAGGAACTGGATATGGGGCCAGGTCTCTCCTGCCCTCCCTGGTTTGTTCTACACTCTGCCCTCCGCTCTGTAGGGAGGCTTTGGCTCCCATGCAGCTGTACAATTGTGCCAATCTCCAGGCACTGCAACACAACAGCATCTTCTGGGAGAGGAAGCCCGCATTCAACTCTCTGCTCCTGGGATTAGGTGCTGGGTTTTCCTCTCTGGCAACAGGCAGTCACAGATGGCAGGTTTTCCCAAACTCCTTAGGGGGTTAGGGCAAGTCAATCAATCCGTGGGGTTTATAAGCTCTATCTGGATGCAGGGCACTGTATTAAACATTTGGGAGAAGACAATAGAGTTGGCACATTCCCTGCCCTCAATGGAAGCAGTGTGGCCTAGGAGGCCTGGGAATCAGAGGACCTGGGTTCTAACCCCGGCTCCGCCACTCGCCTGCTGCGTGAACTTGGGCAAGTCATTTAACTTCTCTGTGCCACAGGTACCTCACCCGTAAAACGGAGATTAAGACTGTGAGCCCTATGTGATAGGGACTGTTTTAGTGCATACTACAGTGCCTGGCGCGTAGTGAGTGCTTGACAAATACCTTAAAAAAGGAGCTTACAGTCTAGAGGGAGAGACAGTTATTAAAGTAAATTTCAGATATATATATATATATATATGAGTACTGTGGGGTGAATATCAAGTGCTTAAAGGGAGCCTAGCCATGCACAGGTGATACAGAAGGGAGAGAGAATAAGGAAAGTGAGGGCTTTGTTGGAGAAGGCTTCTTGGAGGAGATGTGATTTTAATAAGACTTTGAAGACGGTGAGAGTGGTGGGATTTATTCAAAGTCCAGCCCAGGTGGACAGGTAATGCCCCTCCGTGTCCCGTCCCCCCAGCCCCCTAAAAACCCATCACTCTGCTATGTGAGGACCAGCGTTGGGGTGCAGAATATCTGAACCACTGCCCCAGATCCACCCTTCCCACAGCGCTTATGAATGTATCCTTTCACTCTGGCCCTTCCCTGTCCTCGGCCAACTTACAATCTAGACAGGAAGACAGACATTAATATAAATATATACAGATATGTACATAATACAGATGTAGATGTGCAGATATCACAGATGTGTACATGAGTGCTGTGGGGCTGAGGGAGGAGTGAATAAAACGTGCAAATTCAAGACTGACACAGAAGGGATAAGAGGAACTGAGGGCCTAGAGAGGGAAGGCTTCGTAGAGGAGATGTGCCTTCAATAGGCCTTTGAAGGTGGGGAGAGTGATTGACTGTGTGTCGGATATGAAGAGGGAAGGCCAGAGGCAGAGAGTGGGTGAGAGGTCGGAGACAAAACAGATGAGACGGAGGTACAGTAAGTAGTTTGGCATTAGAGGAGTGAAGTTTGCAAGCTGGGTTGTAGTAGGAGATCAGAGAAGTGAGAGGGCAAGGTGATGGGGTGCTTTAAAGCCGATGATAAAGAGTTTCCGTTTGATGCGGAGGTGGCCGGGCAATCACTGGAGGTTTTTGAGGAGTGGGGAAATACGGACTGAATGTTTCTGTAGGAAAATGACCCAGGCAGCAGAGTGAACGCACTATTTAATAATAACGATGCTATTTGTTCATTCATTCATTCATTCATTGAGCGATTCCTGCGTGCAGAGCACTCTACTAAGTGCTTGGGAAGTACAAGTTGGCAACATAGACGGTTCCTACCCAACAACGGGCTCACAGTCTAGAAGGGGGAGACAGGCAACAAAACATGTGGACAGGTGTCAAGTCGTCAGAACGAAAAGAAATAAAGCTAGATGCACATCATTAACAAAATAAATAGAATAGTAAATATGTACAAGTGAAATAAATAGAGTAGTAAATCTGTACAAACATATATACAGGCGCTGTGGGGAGGGGAAGGGAGGTTGGGCGGGAGGGATGGGGAGGAGGAGAAGAAAAAGGGGGCTCAGTCTGTTAAGCGCTTACCATGTGCAAAGCACTGTTCTAAGCGCTGGGGGGGATACAAGGTGATCAGGTTGTCCCACGTGGGGCTCACAGTCTTAATCCCCATTTTACAGATGAGGCAACTGAGGAACAGAGACGTCAAGCTACTTGCCCACGGTCACACAGCTGACAAGTGGCAGAGCCGGGATTAGAACCTCTGTCTCCCAAGCCCGCGCTCTTTCCACTGAGCCATGCTGCTTCTCCTAATTCACTGGACTTTCCCAAGTGCTTAGGTCAGTGCTCCCCACACGGTAAGTGCTCAATAAATTGATTGATTGGGGAAGTAAGCTGGATGGAGAGAAGGTCACAAGGCCTGGGGACGGGGGCAGAGGGCAGAGATGCAGGTAGATAAAATGGTGGGGCCTCGGGGAGTTGCGAGTGGGAGTTGACATCTGTTTCCGAACAGGAAATGGGGAGCTCTGGAGGAGCCGGAGAAGAGGAGTGACTTGAACAGAATAAAGCTGAGAAGTAATCAATCAATCGTAATTATTGAGCGCTTACTGTGTGCAGAGCACTGTACTAAGCGCTTGGGAAGTCCAAGTTGTCAACATATAGAGACGGTCCCTACCCGACAGTGGGCTCACAGTCTAGAAGTGTGACCCAATAGGTAGGAAAGCCATATTACTTATGTTCCCATCCCTTCCCTTTCCGCTCATGAGGCTAGGGGCATGGTGTGGGGGTGGAAAATTGAGAAAACGTTTGTAACGACAAGTTCCAGAATGCTGTGGGGCTTAAACTGAGCAAGCCCCAACTGGGCCCCGGATTGAGAGGACCAGCAGGCTTGAGAGAGAGTAAGAATTGCTGGGAATCTCTGCTAATCATCATCATCAATCGTATTTATTGAGCGCTTACTATGTGCAGAGCACTGTACTAAGCGCTTGGGAAGTACAAATTGACAACACATAGAGACAGTCCCTACCCAACAGTGGGCTCACAGTCTAAAAGGGGGACTCCGCTAATCTCCTCACCGTACCTCGTTCTCTCCTGTCCCGCCATCGACCCCCGGCCCACGTCGTTCCCCGGGCCTGGAATGTCCTCCCTCTGCCCATCCGCCAAGCTAGCTCTCTTCCTCCCTTCAAGGCCCTGCTGAGAGCTCACCTCCTCCAGGAGGCCTTCCCACACTGAGCCCCTTCCTTCCTCTCCCCCTCGTCCCCCTCTTCATCCCCCCATCTTACCTCCTTCCCTTCCCCACAGCACCTGTATATATGTATATATGTTTGTACATATTTATTACTCTATTGATTTATTTATGTATTTTACCCGTACATATCTATTCTATTTATTTTATTTTGTTAGTATGTTTGGTTTTGTTCTCTGTCCCCCCCTTTTAGACTGTGAGCCCACTGTTGGGTAGGGACCGTCTCTATATGTTGCCAACTTGTACTTCCCAAGCGCTTAGTACAGTGCTCTGCACACAGTAAGCGCTCAATAAATACGATTGATTGATTGATTGATTGGGAAATCGGAGCCAAGCCTGTAAACTGGAGCCGTCAGTCCTAGGTCTGTTCCACGGAAGTTTGTGACTAGCCCTGCTAGCCCAGGGTGTACAGTCATCATCATCATCATCATCAATCGTATTTATTGAGCGCTTACTATGTGCAGAGCACTGTACTAAGTGCTTGGGAAGTACAAATTGGTAACATATAGAGACAGTCCCCACCCAACAGTGGGCTCACAGTCTAAAAGGGGACCCATCCTCAAAACAGAGGAACTCATTCACTCCCATGCGAAGCCCCGACCTTCACGTTTCCTCCTCCCTTCAGGACATCCCTACCTGGACGTCCCGCGGACACCTCACGCTAAACATAGCCGAAACCAAACTGCTTATCATCCCACCCAAACCCTGTCCCCCTCCCTGTCTTCCCATCACTGTAGACAGTACCACTACCTTCCCTACCTCAGAAGCCTGTAACCTAGGTGTTGTCCTTGACTCGTCTCTCATTCATTCACATAGACTGTGAGCCCACTGTTGGGTAGGGACCGTCTCTATATGTTGCCAACTTGTACTTCCCAAGTGCTTAGTACAGTGCTCTGCACACAGTAAGCACTCAATAAATACGATTGATTGATTGATAATAATGGTATTTGTTAAGCGCTTACTATGTGCAAAACACTGCACTGGGGAGGTTACAGGGTGATCAGGTTGTCCCAGGGGGGCTCACAGTTTTTATCCCCATTTTACAGATAAGGTAACTGAGGCACAGAAAAGTGAAGTGACTTGCCTAAAGTCACACAGCTGACAGTTGGCGGAGCGGGATTTGAACCCATGACCTCTGACTCCAAAGCCCGGGCTCTTTCCACTGAGCCACGCTGCTTCTCAATTCATTCATTCAATCAGCCACGCTGCTTCTCAATTCATTCATTCAATCGTATTTATTGAGCGCTTACTGTGTGCAGAGCACTGTACTAAGCGCTTGGAAAGTACAATTCGGCAACATATAGAGACAGTCCGTACGCAACAACAGGCTCACAGTCTAGAAGGGGGAGATCGACAGCAAAACTAAACAAGTAGACAGGTGTCAGTAACATCAAATAGAATTATAGCTATATACACATCATTAATAAAATAAATAGAGTAATAAATAGGTACAAATATACACAAGTGCTGTGGGGAGGGGAAAGGGGTAGGGCAGAGGGAGGGAGTGGAGGCGAGGAGGAGCAGAGGATAAGGGGGGGCTCAGTCTGGGAAGGCCTCCTGGAGGAGGTGAGCTCTCAGTAATAATAATAATAATAATAATGATGATGGTATTTCTTAAGTGCTTACTATGTGCAAAGCACTGTTCTAAGCACTGGAGGGACACAAGGTGATCAGGTTGTCCCACGTGGGGCTCACAATCTTAGTCCCCATTTTACAGATGAGGTAACTGAGGCCCAGAGAAGTTAAGTGACTTCCCAAAGTCACACAGCTGACAATTGGCAGAGTCGGGATTTGAACCCATGACCTCTGACTCCAAAGCCCGTGTTCTTTCCACTGAGCCACGCTGCAGACACACACACACCCCCACACCCCCTCTCTACTTACCTGCCTACCTACCTACCTGATTACCCTGCTCTTCCCAAGGATCTGACAATGCTGCTCTCTCCTTGGACTCTCTGGCCCATCTCTTTCCCCTCATCCCCAGCTTCAGGAGGGCAGGGATGCTCAGCTTGGCCTTGACCAGGGCAAGGAGGATGGACTAGAAGAGCTGAAAGCCAGCTGCCTCAGTGGGGCTTTGAAGGGAGGAAGAGAGCTAGTTTGGCTCGTGTGTGGAGGGAGGGCATTCCAGGCCACAACTTTGTTAAAATCCACCCTTTCCTCGCTATCCAAACCGCTATTATGCTGATCCAAGAACTTATCCCATCCCACGTCGACTACTGCATCGGCCTCCTCGCTGACCTCCCAGGCTCCTGTCTCTCAATCAATCAATCAATCGTATTTATTGAGCGCTTACTGTGTGCAGAGCACTGTACAAGTTGGCAACATATAGAGACGGTCCCTACCCAACAGTGGGCTCACAGAGAACAAAACCAAACATATTAACAAAATAAAATAGAATAGATATGTACAAGTAAAATACAGTAATGAATATGTACAAACATATATACATATATACAGGTGCTGTGGGGAAGGGAAGGAGGTAAGCCAGGGTGGATGGAGAGCGGGACAAGGGGGAGAGGAAGGAGGGGGCTCAGTCTGGGAAGGCCTCCTGGAGGAGGTGAGCTCTCAGTAGGGCCTTGAAGGGAGGAAGAGAGCGAGCTTGGCGGATGGGCAGAGGGAGGGCATTCCGGGCCAGGGGGAGGACGCGGGCTGGGGGTCGACGGCGGGACCGGCGAGAACGAGGCACGGTGAGGAGATTAGCAGCAGAGGAGCGGAGGGTGCAAGCTGGGCTGGAGAAGGACAGAAGGGAGGTGAGGTAGGAGGGGGTGAGGGGATGGACAGCCTTGAAGCCGAGGGTGAGGAGTTTCTGCCTGATGCGCAGACTGATTGGTATCCACTGGAGATCTTTGAGGAGGGGAGTAACATGCCCAGAGCGTTTCTGGACAAAGACAACCCGGGCAGCGGCGTGAAGTACGGATTGAAGTGGGGAGAGACACGAGGATGGGAGATCAGTCCACACCTCACTCTGCTGCATGCATCATTTTTCCACAAAAGCGTTCAGTCCACATATCCCTACTCCTCAAGAACCTCCAGTGGCTGCCCATCCATCTCCACATCAAACAGAAACTCCTTATCTTCGGCTTAAAAACACTCAATCAGCTCACCCCATCCTACTGATCTCCTAATACAGCCCAGCCCGCCTACTCCGCTCTTCTAGCACTAGCTTGCCACTGTGCCCTGATCTCATCTGTCTCACCACCTCATCCTCCCCTGTCCTCGAACTCCCTCCCCGTCCATATATGCTAGACAATCACTCTTTCCACCTTCAAAGCACCGTTAAGGTCCCATCTCCTCCAAGAGGCCTCCCCTGAGTGTCCTCTTTTTTCCCAGTTAGCGCTCAGTAAATACGATTGATTGACTGATTGATTGATTCCCAGCTCACTCTCCCTCCTGCGTCGTCTGTGACACTGGGATCTGTGACTTTGGACATTTGATATTCACCCCAACCCCACAATACTTGTCTTTAAATTATTCTATAATATACATGTCATATAAATGTATTTATATTAATGTGTTTCCCCCTCTAGGTCGTATGACACTCTCCCAAGCACTTAGTACGGTGCTCTGCACATAGTAAACTCGCAATAAATACCATTGAGTGATTAATATTGGCAGGTACAGGAAATTTCAGGGCTGTTGAGGGGAAACTGACATGGCAAGTGAAGTGGTATGACAGTGGAAAGAGCTCAGGCCTGGGAGTTGCAGGACTCGGGTTTTAATCCCAGCCCTGCCACTTATCTGCAGTGAGACCTTGAGCAAGTCACTTAACTTCTCTGTACCTCAATGACCTCATCTGTAAAATAGGAATTAGGACTGTGAGTCCCATGTGGGATAGGGACTGTATCCTACATGATTTGCCTATAGCCACCCCAGTGGTTAATACAGCATCTGGCACATAGTAAAGCGCTTAACAAATACCACTTTTATGATTATATTTTTATTTGCATCTACCCCAGAGCTTAGTACAGTACCTGGAACGTAATCAGTGCTGCTCTGGGCCGGTCGCTCAGTGTCTCTGTGTCCAGCCCACCTCTCTCAATCAATCAATCGTATTTATTGAGCGCTTACTGTGTGCAGAGCACTATACTAAGCGCTTGGGAAGTACAAGTTGGCAACCTATAGAGACAGTCCCTACTCAACAGTGGGCTCACAGTCTAGAAGGGGGGGACAGAGAACAAAACCAAACATATTAACAAAATAAAATAAATAGAATAGATATGTACAAGTAAAATAAATAGAGTAATAAATATGTACAAACATGTCTCTCTGGGCTTGTCCCTGCATCCAGACCTGCCCCTGCTCCTAAGCTCTGTCTCTCTGAGCCGGTCTCTCTGGGTCTCTGTGCCCAGCCCCGCTCCTCAGCTCTGTCTCTCTGGGCCTCCCTCTCTGTCTCTCCGTCACCAAAACCTGCCGATCTCACCTCCGCAACATCGCCAATCAATCAATCAATCAATCGTATTTATTGAGCGCTTACTATGTGCAGAGCACTGTACTAAGCGCTTGGGAAGTACAAACTGGCAACACATAGAGACAGTCCCTACCCAACAGTGGGCTCACAGTCTAAAAGGGGGAGGCAGAGAACAGAACCAAACATACCAACAAAATAAAATAAATAGGATAGAAATGTACAAGTAAAATAAATAAATGAATAAATAAATAAATAGAGTAATAAATATGTACAACCATATATACATATATACAGATCCAAGATCCGCCCTTTCCTCTCCATCCAAACCGCTACCCTGCTCATTCAATCTCCCACCCTATCCCGACCGGATTACTGCAACGGCCTCCTCTCTGATCTCCCATCTTCCTGTCTCTCCCTGCTCCAGTCTATACTTCACTCTGCTGCCCAGATTACCTCTGTAGAGAAATGCTCCGGGCATGTCACTCCCCTCCTCAAAAATCTCCAGTGGTTGCCTGTCAACCTTCGAATCAAGCAAAAACTCCGCACTCTCGGCTTCAAGGCTGTCCATCACCTCGCCCCCCTCCTACCTCACCTCCCTTCTCTCCTTCTCCAGCCCAGCCTGCCCCCTCTGCTTCTCTGCCATTAACCCCCTCACTGTGCCTCGTTCTCCCCTGTCCCGCCGTCGACCCCCGGCCCACGTCCTCCCCCTGGCCCGGAATGCCCTCCCTCCACACATCCACCGAGCTAGCTCTCTTCCTCCCTTCAAAACCCTACTGAGGCCTTCCCAATCTGAGCCCCCCTTTTTCCTCCCCTCCTCCTTCTCCCTTCCCTCCCTCTGCCCTCCCTCCTTCCCCTCCCCACGGCACTTGTATATATCTGGACATATTTATTACTTTATTTATTTTACTTGTACATATTTACTACTCTATTTTATTAATGATGTGCATATGGCTATAATTCTATTTCTTCTGATGGTTTTGACACCTGCGTACTTGTTTTGTTGCCTGTCTCCCCCTTCTAGACTGTGAGCCTGTCGTTGGGTAGGGACCGTTTCTCTATGTTGCCGATCTGTACATCCCAAGTGCTTAGTACAGTGCTCTGCACATAGTAAGCGCTCAATAAATACGATTGAATGAATGAATGAATGAAAATAATACCCTAAAAATAGGGCTGAGCAGAGAGAAAGCAAGGGACAAGGGGCCTTTGGAGAGAATAATAAAACAATAATGGCATTTGTTAAGTGCTTACTATGAGAAGCAGCATGGCTCAATGGAAAGAGCCCGGGCTTTGGAGTCAGAGGCCAGGGGTTCAAATCCCGGCTCCGCCCAACTGTCAGCTGTGTGACTTTGGGCAAGTTACTTAACTTCTCTGTGCCTCAGTGACCTCATCTGTAAAATGGGGATTAATTAAGACTGTGAGCCTCCCGTGGGACAACCTGATCACCTTGTAACCTCCCCAGTGCTTAGAACAGTACTTTGCACATAGTAAGTGCTTAATAAATGCTATTATTATTATTATTATTATTATTATTATTATGTGCCAAGCACTGTTCTAAGCACTGGGGGAATGCAAGGTAATCAGGTTGTCCCACACGGGGCTCACAGTCTTAATCCCCATTTTACAGATGTGGTAACTGAGGCCCAGAGAAGTGAAGTGACTTGCCTAAAGTCACCCAGCTGACAAGTGGCAGAGCTGGGATTAGAACCCATGACCTCTGACTCCAAAATTATTATTATTATTCTAGTACTTTCCCAAGCACTTAGTACAGTGCTCTGCACACATTAAGCACTCGATAAATATGACGGAATGAATGACTGCATTTAAACCCTGATCTTCCTTCCGGGAGAGTTGGGCCCACCCAGGATACAGACCCTTACACTCTGCTGACTGCTTCCCCTACCTAGAATTGATTTTAGTGTCTTATCGCTCCTCAAGGGCAGGGATCGAGTCTGCATGTGCTCCCGTACTCTCCCAAGCGCTTAGTACAGTGTTCTACACACAGTAAGAGAAGCAGCGTTACTTAGTGGAAAGAGTGTGGGCTTGGGAGTCGGAAGGACCTGGGTTCCGTCAGTTGCTTGCTAGATGAGAAGCAGAGTGGCTCAGTGAAAAGAGCACGGTCCTGGGTTCGAATCCCAGCTCCGCCACCTGTCAGCTGTGTGACCTTGGGCAAGCCACTTCACTTCTCTATGCCTCAGTTACCTCGTCTGTAAAATGGGGATTAAGACTGTGAGCCCCCCAAAGGACAACGTGATCACCTTGTAACCTACCCAGTGTTTAGAATGGTGCTTTTCACATAGTAAGCACTTGAAAAATGCCATCATTATTATCATTATTATTCTCTAAAAAGTCACACAGCTGACAATGGGTGGAGCCGGGATTCGAACCCATGAACTCTGACTCAAAAGCCCGGGCTTTTTCCGCGGAGCCAGGCTGCTCGGCTCTCCATTTCCTCTCTGTGGCTAACATCACCTCACTGGGCTTGACTTGGGGCCACTGGGCCCATCTCCTGGCCCTTTCCCTGGCCTCTGGCTTCCCTGGGCCACATGAGGTAAGGGGGAGTGATAATGAGGAAGAGACAGGATGGTCCAGTGGTTAAAACGTGAGCCTGAGAGTCAGAGACCGGGCTCTACACCCAGCTCTACTACTTTGCTGTGTGATCCTGGGTAAGTCCCTTAACTTCTCTGTGCCTTAGTCTCCTCAACTGCAAAATGGGGATTCAATACCTGTTGTCCGCTCCTACTTAGAACGGAAACCTCATGTCCAACCTGATTTAACTTCTATCTACCCCAGCACTTAGAACACATAGTAGGTGCTTAACAAATACCCTTAAAAAAAAAAGCATAGCCAGAGTATATTACAGTGAGAAGCCCAATCGGTCAATCAGTGTTATTTATTGGACCCCATTCGCCCCGCAACCCTTCCCTCGTCTGTAAAATGGGGATGAAGACTGTGAACCCCACGCGGGACAATCGGATTACCTTGTATCCCCCCAGCGCTTAGAGAAGCAGTGTGGCTCAGTTGCAAGAGGCTGGGCTTGGGAGTCAGAGGTTGTGGGTTCTAATCCCGGCTCTGCCGCTTGTCAGCTGGGTGACTTTAGGTGAGTCACTTAACTTCCCTGGGCCTCAGTTCCCTCATCTGTAAAAACGGGGATGAAGACTGTGAGCCCCACGTGGGACAACCTACTCTATTTACTACTCTTTATCTTATTAATGCTCTGTATATAGCTATAATTCTATTTATTCTAACGGTTTTGACACCCATCTACATGTTTTGTTTTGTTGTCTGTCTCCCCCTTCTAGACTGTGAGCCTGTTGCTGGATAGGGACTGTCTCTAGATGTTGCCGACTTGTACTTCCCAAGCACATAGTACAGTGCTCTGCACACAGTAAGCGCTCAATAAATATGATTGAATGAATGACAGCCTGATTACCTGATTACCTTGTATAATAATAATAATAATGGCATTTGCTAAGTGCTTACTATGTGCAAATAATAATAATAATAATAATAATAATAATAATGATAGTGGCATTTATTAAGCACTTACTATGTGCAAAGCACTGTTCTAAGCTCTGGGAAGGATACAAGGTGATCAGGTTGTCCCACATGGGGCTTACAGTCTTAATCCCCATTTTACAGATGAGGTAACTGAGGCGCAGAGAAGTTAAGTGACTTGTCCAAAGTCACACAGCTGACAATTGGTAGAGCAGGGATTTGAACCCATGACCTCTGACTCCCAAGCCCATGCTCTTTCCATTGAGCCACTCTGCTTCCCTAATAATATTGGTATTTGTTAAGCGCTCGTATCCTCCCAGTACTTAGAGAAACAGCATGGCTCAGTGGAAAGAGCCCGGGCTTGGGAGCCAGAGGTCTTGGGTTCTGATCCCGGCTCTGCCACTTGTCAGCTAGGTGACTTTGGGCAAGTCACTTCACTTCTCTGGGCCTCAGTTCCCTCATCTGTAAGAATGAGGATGAATAATAACAATAATAATGATGGTGGCACTTATTAAGTGCTTACTATGTGCAAAGCACTGTTCTAAGCGCTGGGGAGGTTACAAGGTGATCAGGTTGTCCCACAGGGGGCTCACAGTCTTATTCCCCATTTTACAGATGAGGGAACTGAGGCCCAGAGAAGTGAAGTGACTTGCCCACAGTCACACACCTGACAATTGGCAAAGCTGGGGTTTGAACCCACGACCTCTGATTCCCAAGCCCATGCTCTTTCCATCGAGCCACTCTGCTTCTCTAATAACATTGGTATTCGTTAAGCGCTTGTATCCCCCCAGCGCTTAGAGAAGCAGGGTGGCTCAGTGGCAAGAGACTGGGCTTGGGAGTCAGAGGTTGTGGGTTCTAATCCCGGCTCTGCCGCTTGTCAGCTGTGTGACTTTGGGCAAGTCACTTCACTTCTCTGGGCCTCAGTTCCCTCATCTGTAAGAATGGGGATGAAGGCTGTGAGCCCCGCGTGGGACAACCTGATCACCTTGCATCACCCTGGTGCTTAGAACATAGAAAGCGCTTAACAAATGCCATCACTATTGTTATTAGCAGTGCTTATAATCAATCAATCAATCGTCTTGATTGAGCGCTTACTGTGTGCAGAGCACTGTACTAGGCGCTTGGAAAGTCCAAGTTGGCAACCTATAGAGACAGTCCCTACCCAACAGTGGGCTCACAGTCTAGAAGATGTGTTATAATCAATTGTATTTATTGAGTGCTTACTGTGTGCAGAGCACTGTACTAAGTGCTTGGGAAGTCCAAGTTGGCAACATATAGAGATGGTCCCTACCCGACAGTGGGCTCACAGTCTAGAAGAGGTGTTCTAATCAATCGTATTTATTGAGCGCTTACTGTGTGCAGAGCACTGTCCTAGTCGCTTAGGAAGTCCAAGTTGGCAACATGTAGAGACGGTCCCTACCCAACAGTGGGCTCACAGTCTAGAAGATGTGTTCTAATCAATTGTCTTTATTGAGCGCTTACTGTGTGCAGAGCACTGTACTAGGCACTTGGGAAGTCCAAGTTGGCAACATATAGAGATGGTCCCTACCCAACAGTGGGCTCACAGTCTAGAAGATGTGTTATAATGCAGTGGTATCATCCTCGACTCCACTCTCTCGTTCACCCCTCACATCCAAGCCGTCACCAAAACCTGCCGGTCTCAACTCCGCAACATTGCCAAGATCTGCCCTTTCCTCTCCATCCAAACCGCTCCCCCGTTCGTTCAAGCTCTCATCCTATCCCGTCTGGACTGCTGCATCAGCCTCCTCTCTGATCTCCCATCCTCAAGTCTCTCCCCACTTCACTCCATACTTCACGCCGCTGCCCGGATTGTCTTTGTCCAGAAACGCTCTGGGCCTGTTACTCCCCTCCTCAAAAAATCTCCAGTGGCTACCAATCAGTCTGCGCATCAGGCAGAAACTCCTCGCCCTGGGCTTCAAGGCTCTCCATCACCTCGCCCCCTCCTACCTCACCTCCCTTCTCTCCCACAGCCCAGACCGCACCCTCCGCTCCTCCGCCGCTCATCTCCTCACAGGGCCTCGTTCTCGCCTGTCCCGCCTATTATATATATATATATATATACATATATATATATTATAAATAATAATAATTTATTAATTTGTAATTTGTACTTCCCAAGCGCTTAGTACAATGCTCTGCACATAGTAAGCGCTCAATAAATACGATTGATGATGATGATGATGATGACCCCCGGCCCACGTCCTCCCCCGGGGCCCGGAATGCCCTCCCTCTGCCCATCCGCCAAGCCCGCTCTCTTCCTCCCTTCAAGGCCCTGCTGAGAGCTCACCTCCTCCAGGAGGCCTTCCCGCACTGAGCCCCTTCCTTCCTCTCCCCCTCGTCCCCCCCTCAACCCCCCCCTTACCTCCTTCCCTTCCCCACAGCACCTATATATATGTAGATATGTTTGTACAGATTTATCACTCCACTTATTTATTTTACTCGTACATATCCATTCTATCTGTTTTATTTTGTTAGTATGTTTGGTCTTGTTCTCTGTCTCCCCCTTTCAGACTGCGAGCCCACTGGTGGGTAGGGACCGGCTCTACATGTTGCCAACTTGTGCTTCCCAAGCGCTTAGTCCAGTGCTCCGCACATAGCAAGCGCTCCATAAATACGATTGATGATGATGTTTGCTTTTGTTCTCCGTCTCCCCCTTTCAGACTGCGAGCCCACTGGTGGGGAGGGACCGGCTCTACACGTTGCCAACTTGTGCTTCCCAAGCGCCTAGTCCAGTGCTCCGCACATAGCAAGCGCTCCATAAATACGACTGATGATGATGTTCGGTTTTGTTCTCCGTCTCCCCCTTCTAGACTGCGAGCCCGGGGACCGCCTCTCCGTGTGGCCAACTTGGACTTCCCAGGCGCTCAGTGCGGTGCTCCGCACATAGTAAGCGCTCAATGCGATTGGTGATGGCTTCCCCAGCGCCGAGGCCAGGGCTCCGCACACAGTAAGCGCTCGCTCAATACGATTGATTGATTGATAGTCCCCCCCACACACCCCCCACGTCCCATTCCTCCTTCTCCTCCTCCCTCCCCGTCCCCGGGTCTCCCCGGATGGCCCCGCCGCTGACGTCTGCGCTTCCTCCCGTCCGGAGGAGCCCCCCGGCCGGGCCCAGCCCGGGGGAAACCGGCGGGGGCGGGGGCGGGGGCGAGGAAAGGGAAATCCCCACCCACCGGCCGGCCGGCCGGCCCCCACTCCCGCGGCAGCCCGGGGCCGCCCTCACTCCTCCGCCGGCCGCCTCCGAGCCCCGCCATGGGTCCGGAGCCCGCCCTGCTCGCCCTGGCCGCCGGACTCCTCCAGGGGCTCCTGGGGCTTCCAGGTAAGGGGGGCTAGCGGGACCAGCCGCGGGCAACCGGCCCCGATTCCCCCCGCGGGCCCGGGAACGACGCCTGGCTACACTGGGGGGCTCTGATTGGCTCGCGGCCAGACACCTGAAACACCAACCCGGCGCCGCAGCCAATCAGAGGGCGGCCTCCGCCGGGGGGGGCGGGAATTCCACCTGCGCCGCGCCCCACCCGGCCGCTTCATTCATTCAATCGTATTTACCGAGCGCTTACTGTGCGCGGAGCACTGGACTAAACGCTCGGGAAGTACAAGTTCATTCATTCAGTAGTATTTATTGAGCGCTGACTGTGTGCGGAGCACTGGACCAAGCGCTTGGGAAGTCCAAGTTCATTCATTCAATGGTATTGAGCGCTTACTGTGTGTGGAGCACTGGACTAAGCGCTTGGGAAGTCCAAGTTCATTCATTCAATCGTATTTATCGAGCGCTTACTGTGCGCGGAGCACTGGACTAAGCGCTTGGGAAGTCCAAGTTCATTCATTCAATCGTATTTATCGAGCGCTTACTGTGCGCGGAGCACTGGACCAAACGCTCGGGAAGTACAAGTTCATTCATTCAGTGGTATTTATCGAGCACTTACTGTGTGCGGAGCACTGGACTAAGCGCTTGGGGAGTCCAAGTTCATTCATTCAATCGTATTTATCGAGCGCTTACTGTGTGCGGAGCACTGGACTAAGCGCTTGGGAAGTCCAAGTTCATTCATTCAATCGTATTTATTGAGCGCTTACTGTGCGCGGGGCACTGGACTAAGCGCTTGGGAAGTCCAAGTTCATTCATTCAATGGTATTTATTGAGCGCTTACTGTGCGCGGGGCACCGGACTAAGTGCTTGGGAAGTCCAAGTTCATTCATTCAATTGTATTTATTGAGCGCTGACTGTGTGCAGAGCACTGGACTAAGTGCTTGGGAAGTACAAGTTCATTCATTCAATGGTATTTATTGAGTGCTTACTGTGCGCGGAGCACTGGACTAAGCGCTTGGGAAGTCCAAGTTCATTCATTCAATTGTATTTATTGAGCGCTTACTGTGCGCAGGGCACCGGACGAAGTGCTTGGGAAGTACAAGTTCATTCATTCAATTGTATTTATTGAGCGCTTACTGTGTGCAGAGCACCGTACTAAGCACTTGGGAAGTACAAGTTCATTCAATTGTATTTATCGAGCGCTTACTGTGCGCAGGGCACTGGACTAAGCGCTTGGGGAGTCCAAGTTCATTCATTCAATCGTATTTGTTGAGCGCTTACTGTGTGTGGAGCACTGGACCAAGCGCTTGGGAAGTCCAAGTTCATTCATTCAATGGTATTTATTGAGCGCTTACTGTGCGCAGGGCACTGGACCTAGCGCTTGGGAAGTCCAAGTTCATTCATTCAATCGTATTTATTGAGCGCTTACTGTGTGCGGAACACTGGACTAAGCGCTTGGGAAGTCCAAGTTCATTCATTCAATGGTATTTATTGAGCGCTGACTGTGTGTGGAGCACTGGACCAAGCGCTTGGGAAGTCCAAGTTCATTCATTCAATCGTATTTATTGAGCGCTTACTGTGCGCGGAGCACTGGACCAAGCGCTTGGGAAGTCCAAGTTCATTCATTCAATCGGATTTATTGAGCGCTTACTGTGTGCGGAGCACTGGACCAAGCGCTTGGGAAGTCCAAGTTCATTCATTCAATCGTATTTATCGAGTGCTTACTGTGTGCGGAGCACTGTACTAACCGCTTGGGAAGTCTCCCCCTCGTCCCCCTCTCCATCCCCCCCATCTTACCTCCTTCCCTTCCCCACAGCACCTGTATATATGTTTGTACATATTTATTACTCTATTTATTTATTTATTGATTTATTTTACTTGTACATATCTATTCTATTTATTTTACTTTGTTAGTACGTTTGGTTTTGTCCTCTGTCTCCCCCTTTTAGACTGTGAGCCCACTGTTGGGTAGGGACGGTCTCTATATGTTGCCAATTTGTACTTCCCAAGCGCCTAGTACAGTGTTCTGCACATAGTAAGCGCTCAATAAATATGATTGATTCATTCATTCATTCAATCGTATTTATTGAGCGCTTACTGTGTGCAGGGCACCGGACTAAGCGCTTGGGAAGTCCAAGTTCATTCATTCAATCGTATTTATTGAGCGCTTACTGTGTGTGGAGCACTGGACCAAGCGCTTGGGAAGTCCAAGTTCATTCACTCAATGGTATTTATTGAGCGCTTACTGTGTGCGGAGCACTGGACTAACCGCTTGGGAAGTCCAAGTTCATTCATTCAATCGTATTTATTGAGCGCTTACTGTGTGCAGAGCACTGGACTAAGCCCTTGGAAAGTCCAAGTTCATTCATTCAGTCGTATTTATTGAGCGCTTACTGTGTGCGGAGCACTGGACTAAGCGCTTGGGAAGTCCAGGTTCATTCATTCAATTGTATTTATTGAGCGCTTACTGTGCGCAGGGCACTGGACTAAGCGCTTGGGAAGTACAAGTTCATTCATTCAATTGTATTTATTGAGCGCTTACTGTGCGCGGGGCACCGGACTAAGTGCTTGGGAAGTCCAAGTTCATTCATTCAATTGTATTTATTGAGCGCTTACTGTGTGCAGAGCACTGGACTAAGTGCTTGGGAAGTCCAAGTTCATTCATTCAATGGTATTTATTGAGTGCTTACTGTGCGCGGAGCACTGGACTAAGCGCTTGGGAAGTCCAAGTTCATTCATTCAATTGTATTTATTGAGCGCTTACTGTGCGCAGGGCACCGGACGAAGTGCTTGGGAAGTACAAGTTCATTCATTCAACTGTATTTATTGAGCGCTTACTGTGTGCAGAGCACCGTACTAAGCACTTGGGAAGTACAAGTTCATTCAATTGTATTTATTGAGCGCTTACTGTGCGCAGGGCACTGGTCTAAGCGCTTGGGGAGTCCAAGTTCATTCATTCAATCGTATTTGTTGAGCGCTTACTGTGTGTGGAGCACTGGACCAAGCGCTTGGGAAGTCCAAGTTCATTCATTCAATGGTATTTATTGAGCGCTTACTGTGCGCAGGGCACTGGACCAAGCGCTTGGGAAGTCCAAGTTCATTCATTCAATCGTATTTATTGAGCGCTTACTGTGTGCGGAGCACTGGACTAAACGCTTGGGAAGTACAACTTCATTCAATTGTATTTATCGAGCGCTTACTGTGTGCGGAGCACTGTACTAAGCGCTTGGGAAGTCTCCCCCTCGTTCCCCTCTCCACCCCCGCATCTTACCTCCTTCCCTTCCCCACAGCACCTGTATATATGTTTGTACAGATTTATTACTCTATTTATTTATTTATTTTACTTGTACATATCTATTCTATTTATTTTATTTTGTTAGTACATTTGGTTTTGTCCTCTGTCTCCCCCTTTTAGACTGTGAGCCCAATGTTGGGTAGGGACTGTTTCTATATGTTGCCAATTTGTACTTCCCAAGCGCTTAGTTCAGTGCTCTGCACATAGTAAGCACTCAATATATATGATTGATTGATTCATTCATTCATTCAATCGTATTTATTGAGCGCTTACTGTGTGCGGAGCACTGGACCAAGCGCTTGGGAAGTCCAAGTTCATTCATTCAATGGTATTGAGCGCTTACTGTGTGCGGAGCACTGGACTAAGCGCTTGGGAAGTCTCCCCCTCGTCCCCCTCTCCATCCCCCCCATCTTACCTCCTTCCCTTCCCCACAGCACCTGTATATATGTATATATGTTTGTACATATTTATTACTCTATTAGACTGTGAGCCCAATGTTGGGTAGGGACTGTCTCTATATGTTGTCAATTTGTACTTCCCAAGCGCTTAGTACAGTGCTCTGCACATAGTAAGCGCTCAATAAATATGATTGATTGATTGATTCATTCATTCAATCGTATTTATTGAGCGCTTACTGTGCGTGGAGCACTGTGCTAAGCACTTGGGAAGTACAAGTTCATTCATTCAATCGTATTTATTGAGTGCTTACTGTGTGCAGAGCACTGGACTAAGCACTTGGGAAGTCCAGGTTCATTCATTCAATGGTATTTATTGAGCGCTTACTGTGTACTGTGTGTCCCTACCCAACAGTGGGCTCACCGTCTAGAAGATGTGTTATAATCAATCGTCTTTATTGAACGCTTACTGTGCGCGGAGCACTGGACTAAGCGCTTGGGAAGCCCAAGTTGGCAACATCTAGAGACGATCCCTACCCAACTGGGGGCTCACAGTCTAGAAGGGGGAGACAGAGAACAAAACCATACTAGGAAAATAAAATAAATAGAATAGATATGTACAAGTCAAAGAAGTGTACAGGTGGGCTCACAGTCTGGAAGGGGGAGACAAGACATACTAAACAAATAAAAGACATAGAATATGTACAGGTAAAATAAATAGAGTAATAAATCTGTACAAACATATATACAAGGCCCTGCTGAGAGCTCACCTCCTCCAGGAGGCCTTCCCAGACTGAGCCCCTTCTTTCCTCTCCCCCTCGTCCCCCTCTCCATCCCCCCCGTCTTACCTCCTTCCCTTCCCCACAGCACCTGTATATATGTATATATGGTTGTACATATTTATTACTCTATTTATTTATTTATTTATTTATTTATTTTACTTGTACATTTCTATCCTACTTATTTTATTTTGTTGGTATGTTTGGTTCTGTTCTCTGTCTCCCCCTTTTAGACTGTGAGCCCACTGTTGGGTAGGGACCGTCTCTATGTGATGCCAATTTGTACTTCCCAAGCGCTTAGTCCAGTGCTCTGCACATAGTAAGCGCTCAATAAATACGATTGATTGATTGATTGATACAGGGCCTGTCTCTTCGGCCAAACCCGGGGAGGAGGTGGACGGGAGGGCGCCCGTGCCATCGCAACCCCTCTCCGAAACTGGAAAAAAGTCCAGTGGTGGCCGGGTTCAACTGGGATCCCTTTACTGGTGCAGCTATTTCAGCTACTCTGGCCTTAATTGAATAGTAAATATGTACAGGTAAAATAAATAGAGTAATAAATCTGTACAAACATATATACAGGGCCTGGCTCTTCGGCCAAACCCGGGGAGGAGGTGGACGGGAGGGCGCCCGTGCCATCGCAACCCCTCTCCGAAACTGGAAAAAAGTCCAGTGGTGGCCGGGTTCAACTGGGATCCCTTTACTGGTGCAGCTATTTCAGCTACTCTGCCCTTTTAATCGTCGGGATTGTCGGTCCTCAATCTGGTTTCAATTAAACGCTCCGGCCGGCGCCGGGGGAGGGTGGCGCGGCGATCGGCCGCCAGGTGGCGCCTGCGGCCGCGGAGCGGCTCGACCCCTCAATCAATCAATCAATCAATCAATCGTATTTATTGAGCCCTTACTATGCGCAGAGCACTGTACTAAGCGCTTGGGAAGTACAAATTGGCAACACATAGAGACAGTCCCTACCCAACAGTGGGCTCACAGTCTAAAAGGGGGAGACAGAGAACAAAACCAAACATACCAACAAAATAAAATAAATAGGATAGAGATGTACAAGTAAAATAAATAAATAAATAGAGTAATGAATATGTGCAACCATATATACATATATACAGGTGCTGTGGGGAAGGGAAGGAGGTAAGATGGGGGGATGGAGAGGGGGACGAGGGGGAGAGGAAGGAAGGGGCTCAGTCTGGGAAGGCCTCCTGGAGGAGGTGAGCTCTCAGCAGGGCCTTGAAGGGAGGAAGAGAGCTAGCTTGGCGGAGGGGCAGAGGGAGGGCATTCCAGGCCCGGGGGATGACGTGGGCCGGGGGTCGATGGCGGGACAGGCGAGAACGAGGTACAGTGAGGAGATTGGCGGTGGAGGAGCGGAGGGTGCGGGCTGGGCCGGAGAAGGAGAGAAGGGAGGTGAGGTAGGAGGGGGCGAGGGGATGGACAGCCTGGAAGCCCAGGGTGAGGAGTTTCTGCCTGATGCGCAGATTGATTGGTAGCCATTGGAGGTTTTTGAGGAGGTTTTAATATGCCCAGAGCGTTTCTGGACAAAGATAATCCGGGCAGCAGCATGAAGTCTGGATTGAAGTGGAGAGAGACACGAGGATGGGAGATCAGAGAGAAGGCTGGTGCAGTAGTCAATCAATCAATCAATAATAATAATAATGGCATTTGTTAAGCGCTTACTATGTGCAAAGCACTGTTCTAAGTGCTGGTGGGGGGATGCAAGGTGATTAAGCTGTCCCACGTGGGGCTCGCAGTCTTAATCCCCGTTTTCCAGATGAGGTCACTGAGGCCCAGAGAAGTGAAGTGACTTGCCCAAGGTCACACAGCAGGCATGTGGCGGAGCCGGGATTCGAACCCATGACCTCCGACTCCAAAGCCCGGGCTCTTTCCACTGAGCCACGCCGCTTCTCGATCAATCAATCGTATTGATTGAGTGCCTACTGCGTGCAGAGCACGGGACTAAGCGCTTGGGAAGTACAAGTTGGCAACATAGAGAGACAGTCCCTACCCAACAGTACCTGTATATATGTTTGTACATATTTATTACTCTATTTATTTATTTTACTTGTACATAGCTATTCTATTTATTTTATTTTGTGAGTATGTTTGGTTTTGTTCTCTGTCTCCCCCTTTTAGACTGTGAGCCCACTGGTGGGTAGGGACTGTCTCTCTATGTTGCCAATTTGTACTTCCCAAGGGCTTAGGACAGTGCTCTGCACATAGTAAGCACTCAATAAATACGATTGATGATGATGATGATGATGGCGGTCACCAGAAGCACCTTAGAATAATAATAATAAAAATAATAATAATAATAATAACATTTATTAGGCGCTTACTATGTGCAAAGCACCGTTCTAAGCGCCGGGGAGGATACAAAGTGATCAGGTTGACCTACGGGGCACTCACAGTTGTCAGCCCCATTTTCCAGCTGAGGGAACTGAGGCCCAGAGAAGTGAAGTGACTTTCCCAAAGTCACACAGCTGACAAGTGAGACACCCCCCCCCCCCCCCCCCGGGTCGGCCGGGGCCCCTGACTTGTACTTCCCAGGCACTTAGTACAGTGCTCTGCCCACAGTAAGCACTCAATAAATACGATTGAATGAATGAATGAATTGGCGGAGCCAGGATTTGATTTGAACCCATAACCTCTGGCTCCCGAGCCCGTGCTCTTTCCCCTGAGCCACGCTGCTTCTCTAATAAATAATGATGGCATTTGTTAAGCGCTCACTATGTGCAAAGCACCGTTCTAAGCGCCGGGGAGGATACAAAGTGATCAGGTTGACCCACGGGGGGGCTCACAGTCTTCAGCCCCATTTTCCAGCTGAGGGAACTGAGGCCCAGAGAAGTGAAGTGACTTGCCCAAAGTCACACAGCTGACAAGTGAGACCCCCCCCCCCCCCCCCCCGGGTCGGCCGGGGCCCCTGACTTGTACTTCCTAAGCGCTTAGTACAGTGCTCTGCCCACAGTAAGTACTCAATAAATATGATTGAATGAATGAATGAATTGGCGGAGCAGGGATTTGAACCCGTAACCTCCGGCTCCCGAGCCCGTGCTCTTTCCCCTGGGCCATGCTGCTTCTCTAATAAATAATGATGGCATTTGTTAAGCGCTTACTATGTGCAAAGCACCGTTCTAAGCGCTGGGGAGGTTATAAGGTGATCAAGTTGTCCTATGTAGGGCTCACAGTCCTCATCCTCATTTTACAGATGAGGGAACTGAGGCCCAGTGAAGTGACTTGCCCAAAGTCACACAGCTGACAATTGGCGGAGCCGGGATTTGAACCCATGACCTCTGGCTCCCAAGCCCGTGCCCTTTCCACTGGGCCACGCTGCTTCTCTAATAAATAATGATGGCATTTGTTAAGCGCTTACTGTGTGCAAAGCACTGTTCTAAGCGCTGGGGGGGATACAAGGTGATCAGGTTGTCCCACGGGGGGCTCGCAGTCCTCATCCTCATTTTACAGATGAGGGAACTGAGGCCCAGAGAAGTTCAACGACTTGCCCAAAGTCACACAGCTGACAATTGGCGGAGCCGGGATTTGAACCCATGACCTCTGGCTCCAAAACCCGTGTTCTTTCCACTGAGCCACACCGCTTATCATCCCGGACGGTCTAGCGTTCAGCCGGCCGTGTTCCCCGCCCGGCACCGGCATGGAGCGGGATGGATTTAGGTCCATTTTTTAATGCTCAGCCCAGATGGGGTACCAAGGCGTGGATGCCGCCCCCCGGTCCCTCCCCGGCAGGGTTAGGCTGCTAGTTGTTACCACGTCGGCAGGGAGCGGCCTCTGGGACCTGCAGGATCATCATCATCATCAATCATATTTATTGAGCGCTTACTATGTGCAGAGCACTGTACTAAGCGCTTGGGAACATCTAGAGACAGTCCCTACCCAACAGTGGGCTCACAGTCTAAAAGGGGGAGACGGAGAACAAAACCAAACATACTAACAAAATGAAATAAATAGAATAGATATGTACAAGTAAAATAACTAGAGTAATAAATATGTACAAACATATATACAGGTGCTGTGGGGAAGGGAAGGAGGTAAGATGGGGGCGATGGGGAGGGGGAGAGGAAGGAAGGGGCTCAGTGTGGGAAGGCCTCCTGGAGGAGGTGAGCTCTCAGCAGGGCCTTGAAGGGAGGAAGAGAGCGAACTTGGCGGATGGGCAGAGGGAGGGCATTCCAGGCCCGGGGAAACTAGACGGGATCCAACTAGACAGGGTCACGGGTGCCGTTTTGTGATTCCTGGTCTCTTCCCCCTCTCCGCATGACTGCCGTGGCACCGACCTCTCCCAAAATCTTGGCAGATGCGTCTCGAACGGTCCTCGTATGTGCCCAGGCGTCTGCACATCCCGGGCCTGCCGAACCACCGGCGGCCCCTCGGGTCAGCCGTGCGGGGGTGGCACTCGGGGCGGGAACGGGGGGTCTTCCGACGTGGACCGTCGGACTTTCCGTGTTGCCTCAGTCAGGGGCATTTACTGAGCGCTTACTGAGTACTTAGAACAGTGCTTTGCACATAGTAAGCGCTTAAGAAATACCATCATTATTATTATTATTATTATTACTGAGAACTCGCCCGCGAACTCTGTAGCGGTGTACTCTCCCGAGAGCTGGGTAAGCACTCGGGAGAGTACGCTGCAATCAATCAATCAATCAATCAATCGTATTTATTGAGCACTTACTATGTGCAGAGCACTGTACTAAGCGCTTGGGAAGTACAACAGAGTTGCTAGACAAATTCCCTGTCTACAAGAGCTTACAGTTCATTCGATTGTGAGCCCACTGTTGGGTAGGGACCGTCTCTATGTGTTGCTAACTTGTGCTTCCCAAGCGCTTAGAAATAATAATAATAATAATAATATTGATTAAGAATAATAATAGTACTTATTAGGCGCTTACTATGTGCAAGCACGGTTCTAAGCGCTGGGGAGGTGACAAGGTGATCAGGTTGTCCCCCGGGGGGCTCACAGTTTTAATCCCCATTTTACAGATGAGGGAACTGAGGGCCAGAGAAGTGAAGTGACTTGCCCAAAGTCACCCAGCTGACAGTTGGCAGAGCCGGGATTTGAACCCATGACCTCTGACTCCAAAGCCCAGGGCTTTTTCCAGCGAGCCATGCTGCTTCTCTGCGCTCTGCACACAGTAAGCGCTCAATAAATACGATTGATTGATTGATTCAGTTGATTTATTGAGCACTTACTGTGTGCAGAGCACTGTACTAAGCACTTGGAAACTGCCATTCAGCAATTAAGAGAGATGAAACCCTGTCCACACAGGGCTTACAGTCTAGAAGACCCCTTTTAGACTGTGAGCCCATTGTTGGGTAGGGACTGTCTCTATATGTTGCCAATTTGTACTTCCCAAGTGCTTACTACAGTGCTCTGCACATAGTAAGCGCTCAATAAATACGATTGATGATGATGATGATGATAGAAGGGGAAAGACAGACATAAAACAAGTAAAGAGGCGTCAATACAAATAAATAAAATTCTAGATACATACACATCGAAACAAGTATAAGGCAACAGTATAAATAAATAGAATTATACATATATACATAAATGCGTAAGTGCTGTGTGGTGGGGGGAAGGGCAAAGGGAGTGAGTTCATTCAATCGTATTTATTGAGCGCTTACTGTGTGCAGAGCACTGTACTAAGCGCTTGGGAAGTGAGTTGAGGCGATGGGGACGGGAGGGGAGCTGAGGAAAAGAGGGGCTTAGTCTGGGAAGGCCTCTCGGAGGAGGTGAGCCTTCAGTAGGGCTTTGAAGTGGGGAAGAGTGATCTTGTGGCCAATTTGAGGAGGGAGAGCATTCCGGGACAGAAGTGGGACGTGGGCCGGGGTCGAAGCTTGAGACACGGTGAGAAGGTTATATGTATATATGTATATATGTTTGTACATATTTTTTTACTCTATTTAATTTATTTGTACATATCTATTCTATTTATTTTATTTTGTTAGTATGTTTGGTTTTGTTCTCTGTCTCCCCCTTTTAGACTGTGAGCCCCCTGTTGGGTAGGGACTGTCTCTATATGTTACCAATTTGTACTTCCCAAGCTCTTAGTACAGTGCTCTGCACACAGTAAGCGCTCAATAAATACGATTGATGATGATGATGAAGGCTAGCGCCAGAAAAGCCGAGTGTGCGGCTCCTGAGGCTTACGACGGAAAGGGAATTAGCTCGTAGCCTCTTGCTCGCTTCTCCGAAGAGGGGCTTGGGCGAGGTTTGGGCCCCAAATGCAGCAGGGACTGCGTCTGACCTGAGGTTCGTACAGTCCTTGGCACAGAGGAAGCACTTAACAAATACCATTATTATGATCCAGAGATTGACCGGGGGACTCTGCTGAAATCCTCCCCGACGCGCCAGGAGCCGTCAGACGAGCAGCATGGCCTAGCGGAAAAAGCACAAGTGTAGGAGTCGGAGGACTTGGGTTCTAATCCCCACTCAATAATAATAATCATTGTGGTATTTGTGAAGCACTTACTGTGTGCCAGACAGTGTACTAAGCACTGGGTGAGATACAAGGAAATCGAGTTGCCCCTGACAAGTAGAGGAGCCGGGATTAGAACTCAGGGCCTTCCGACCCCCAGGCCTGTGCTCTGTCCGTTAAACCATGCTGCTCAGCCACATGCCTGCGGGGCGACCTCAGGCAATCGATCAATCAATCGTATTTATTGAGCGCTTACTGTGTGCAGAGCACTGGACTAAGCGCTTGGGAGGTACAAGTTGGCAACGTATAGAGACGGTCCCTACCCGACAGTGGGCTCACAGTCTAGAAATGGGAGGCAAGTCACTTAACTTCTCTGGGCTTCAGTTTCCTCATCTGTAAAAGGGGGATTCAACCCCCATTCTCCCTCCTACTTAGCTTGTGGGACAGAGACTTTCTGACCTGATGATCTTGTATCTACTCCAGCGCTTAGAACAGTGCTTTGCACATAGTAAGCGCTTAATAAATGCCATCATCATCATTATTATTATTATTATTATTATTATTACTCCAGCGCTTAGAACCATGCTTGATAATTCTATTTATATAGCTATAATTCCATTTATTCTGACGATTTTGACACCTGTCTACATGCTTTTTTTTTACTCTATTTATTTATTTATTTAATTTATTTGTGCATATCTATTCTATTTATTTTATTTTGTTAGTATGTTTGGTTTTGTTCTCTGTCTCCCCCTTTTAGACTGTGAGCCCACTGTTGGGTAGGGACTGTCTCTATATGTTGCCAATTTGTACTTCCCAAGCGCTTAGTTCAGTGCTCTGCACATAGTAAGCGCTCAATAAATACGATTGATGATGATGATGATGATGCTTTGTTTTGTTGTCCGTCTCCCCCTTCTAATAATAATGGTGGCATTTGTTAAGCGCTTACTATATGCAAAGCACTGTTCTAAGCGCCAGGGGGGATGCAAAGTGATCAGGTTGTCCCACTTGGGGCTCACAGTCTTAATCCCAATTTTACAGATGAAGTAACTGAGGCACAGAGAAGGTAAGTGGCCTGCCCAAGGTCACACAGCTGACAAGTGGCGGAGCCGGGATTCGAACCCATGACCCATTCTAGACCGTGAGCCCGTTGTTGGGTAGGGACCGTCTCTATATGTTGCCAACTTGTACGTCCCAAGCGCTTAGCACAGTGCTCTGCACACGGTAAGCGCTCAATAAATACGATTGAGTGAATTAATAATGATAATAATGATGGCATTTATTAAGCGCTTACTATGTGCAAAGCACTGTTCTGAGCGCTGGGGAGGTTAAAAGATGATCAGGTTGCCCCTCGTGGGGCTCACGGTCTTAATCCCCATTCTACAGATGAGGTCACTGAGGCACAGAGAAGTGAAGCGACTTGCCCAGAGCCACACAGCTGGCAATTGGCGGAGTCGGGATGTGATCCCCTGACCTCCGACTCCAAAGCCCGGGCTCTTTCCTACTGAGCCGCGCTGCTTCTCTTGAATGAAGTAAGCACTTAACACGTACCACAGTCATCATTTATTGAGCGCTTACTGTGTGCAGAGCACTGTACTAAGCGCTTGGGAAGTACAATCATTATTATTATTACTATTCCCCCTGACAGAGGGGCTGAGGGAGGCTGTACTGTGTCCGTCCCTGGAGTCTTCAATCCCAGGGCCACCACACCTACCCTCGATGACCCAGTTCATCCGGAGGCGGGGGGACGAGGCACAATAACCCGGTCTCTGTGTCTCCTTCCACCCATTCTCCACTCCGGATCGTGTCGGCATTAAGGCGTCAGGTCGCGGCAGTGAAAAGCTGTTTCGGGGTCCACTCCTCCGGGGGCGAGTCCAGCCCGGTTGTGGAGCGGGCTTTGGAGAGGAGTCCACCGCCCGAGGGCAGGGAACCCCTCTGGGCACACGTCAAATCATCAGCATCATCATCATCATCAATCGTATTTATTGAGCAGAGCACTGTACTAAGCACATGGGAAGTCCAAGTTGGCAACATATAGAGGCGGTCCCTACCCAACAGTGGGCTCGCAGTCTAAAAGGGGGAGAGAGAGAACAGAACCAGACATACTAACAAAATAAAATAAATAGAATAGATATGTACAAGTAAAATAAGTAAATAAATAGAGTAACAAATATGTACAAACATATATACAGGTGCTGTGGGGAAGGGAAGGAGGTAAGATGGGGGGGATGGAGAGGGGGACGAGGGGGAGAGCTCTGCACATAGTAAGCGCTCAATAAATACGATTGATGATGAGAGGAAGGAAGGGGCTCAGTCTGGGATGAAGACTCAGTCAAATGGGGATGAAGACTGTGAGCCCCACGTGGGACAACCTGATCACCTTGTACCCCCCCCCAACACTTAGAACAGTGCTTTGCATATAGTAAGCGCTTAACAAATACCATCCTTATGATTATTATCAGTGTCCCACAGCTGCTGGCTTAGCATTAAGATTTTCCCAGAGTACTCAGGTTGGAAAGGTCACCATCTGCAGCATCCTCCTGTCTCCAAACCGATTAATCCGAGTGCGCAGGGACGGGGGTGGCTCAGGAAGGGGCTCCCTTACCATTCCAGGTGGCCGGCAGAATGGAGAATCGGGGGTCCCCTCCCAGTTACAGTTGGTATTGGGACTTTGTGCCCCACGGTAGCCTTAGTGTATTGGATGATGGCCCCTCAAACTTTCATTTCAGTGCTCTGCTCCAATTCAGCACTCAGTAAATATCCTTGATTGTTTCTCTCCTCTTCCCCAGCCTTCCGGCTGATTTCGCCTTTTCCAGGGTTGGGGGGAGGGCACCTTGCTAGATGGCAGGAAAGGTGGCGTGGTCTTGTGGAAAGAGCATGGATCTGGGTTCTGATCCTGGCTCCATCTCTTCATCATCATCATCAATCGTATTTATTGAGCGCAGGGGCAAAGTAGCTTCATTCATTCATTCATTCAATCAATTGTATTTATTGAGCGCTTACTGTGTGCAGAGCACTGTACTAAGCGCTTGGGAAGTACAAGTTGGCAACATAGAGAGACGGTCCCTACCCAACAGTGGGCTCACAGTCTAAAAGGGGGAGACAGAGAACAAAACCAAACATACTACCAAAATAAAATAAATAGAATGGATAGCTACAAGTAAAATAAATAAATAGAGTAATAAATATGTACAAATCTCTTGTTTGCTGCGTAACCCTGGCTAAGTCACTTGACTTCTCTGTGCCTCCGTTACCCCATTTGTGAAAACGGGATCCACGAGGGATGTGGACTGTGTCCAACCTGATTAGTTTGTATCTACTCCAAGCTTAGTATGGTGCCTGACACATAGTAAGCGCGTAACAGATACCGTAAAAAAGGGCAGTCTGTCCTGACGCTCCCACACAAAGCTCTGAATGTTGAATGCTAGCCCTCTGAGCACCCGTTAGGGCCAGTGGCCTGGGGCAAACTGGAGAATAACCCTGTAGCTCTCTGCAGAGTCACCCAAGGCCGTGCCCTGGCACCCTGGCAACACACTCTGTGTCCGCAAATTAGGCCCTTTTTCCAGAATGCTCCATGGTCAGGGCAGACACAGCGGGTCCCTTTTCCCATTGAAAGACTGCCCAACGTGTTGTCCAGTGCTCCGCACAAAGTCAGCGCTCATAAATTCCATGGATGGGCGGAAAGCCCTGGAGCACTTGATTAAGTTAGATGCCCACCCCCTGCGTCCCCACCAAAGGGAAAGTCTGGGCTGGGAGCCCACAGGGTTTGGTTTTGATTCTGCCTTCGCCCTCTGACTCGCTTTGACTCGGGGGCGAGACGCAGTGCGTAGGAGACATCCCATGGCAGGGATGTCTCTTTTCTTGTCCATTTCCTCTTCCCTCTTCCTGGCATGTGCTGAGTGGAAGTCAGAGGGCCAGAGGTGCTGGGCCGTCCCTTGGGTCGTAGAAGGGCTTGAAGTGGTGCCCCTGGATCCCCAGGCCCCCAAGATCCTTGTCTCCTCTAGTGAGAAAACGGGCAATTGAGAAAACAGGGGTTCTTGCCAAAGTCAACCCTCTAGGGAATACCAGTGGTTCCATTCCTGGCCAGTTTTCTGGGGACTGGGTGAGAGAGGATGAGGTGGCCACTCGGGGAGGGAGGGCTCCCGAGGGTGGCCAATGGATCAGGAGAGTGGTGTCACCTCCACTGCCCCCCGAATGCTCAGTACAGTCAATCAATCAATCAATCAATCGTATTTATTGAGCGCTGACTGTGTGCAGAGCACTGTACTAAGTGCTTGGGAAGTACAAGTTGGCAACATATAGCCAGTCCCTACCCAACAGTGGGCTAGTCCCTCTGAAGTGAAGGCTCACTGTGGGCAGGGAACGTCTCTACCGACTCTGTTTTATTGTACTCTCCCAAGCACTTTGTACAGTGCTCTGCACACGATAAGTGCTCAATAAATATGATTGACTGATTAAGAAACGGCAGAGGGCTGAAGTTTGCCCGCTGGCCCCTGAGCAGTGGGCTCGGAGGCCTCTGCCAGCTCCCAGAGACTCGGATGGGTTTGGCTGACCCCAACCCGAACTGCAGGATATTCATTAGTTGGACTCTCTGCCTCTTTGACTGGTGTGTGGAAAATTTTTCAAGAACAAACCTTCAAGTTATTCTGTCCCAAAATAATCTCAGGAGATAGGCCCTGATCCGAAAATAAATATTTCCCTGAGTCTTTATTTTCCGTCCAGGTTACACTTTCAAAGAGAAACGGGAGCAGATGTGAGTCTCTCCCCTTTCCTTTTTGGCCCCAGATGCATATTCAGGGTGGCTTCTGTCTCTGGGGACAGCACGCTAACTGCAATTTGTATTTCGTTTGGGTTTTCCCAAGTGTTTTAACGTTATTCTCTCAGAGGGTCCTCGCAATATCCCTGCGAGGGACTTATTCATATTATTATGGTATTTGTTAATAATAATAATAATAATAATGACGGCATTTATTAAGCGCTTACTGTGTGCAAAGCACTGTTCTAAGTGCTGGGGAGTTTACAAGGTGATTAGGTTGTCCCATGTGGGGCTCACAGTTTTAATCCCCATTTTACAGATGAGGTAACTGAAGCCCAGAGAAGTTAAGTGACTTGCCCGAGGTGACACAGCTGACAAGTGGCGGAGCCGGAATTTGAACCCATGACCTCTGACTCCAAAGCCCGTGCTCTTTTCACTGAGCCACGCTGTTAAGCGCTTACTTTTGTGTCAAGCCCTATTCTATGTGCAGGGGTAGATTCAAGTTTTTTTTTTTTTAATGGCATTTGTTAAGCGCTTAATTTTGTGTCAAGCCCTATTCTAAGTGCAGGGGTAGATTCAAGTTGTTTTTTTTTTAATGGCATTTGTTAAGCACTTATTAGTGTCCAGGACTGTTCTAAGCACAGGGAAAGATGCAGGTTTTTTATGGTATTTGTTTAAGTGCTTACTATGTGTCAAGCACTGTTCTAAGCGCAGGGTGGATATGAAATAATCAGGCCGGACACAGTCCCTGTCCCACATGGGGCTCATGGTTGAAGTAGGCACTAATTAGACCCTATTATGAGTCCCGTTTTCCACGTGAGGAAACCCCGGAGACTCGGACAGGTGAAGTGTCTTGCCTGAGGTGGTAGTGCAAAGTGATTGGGAGAGTCAGTAAAAGGACACGAGCCCACCTTCAGAGAGCTTACAGTCTACCGTGTGCAGAGACGAAGAGAGGGAGGGATTGTAAGCTCCTCCCATTAGACTGTGAGTTATTTGAGGGCAGGAATCGTGTCCACCGAACTCTATGACGTTGTAGTCACCCGAGCATTCGGCAGACAGTTATGCATCCAAAAACGCTTGCTTGATTGGGACTGAGTCCGTATTTTCCGTCCAGGTTTACACTTTCAAACAGAAATGGGAACAGATGTGAGTCTCTCCCCTTTCCGTTTTGGCCCCAGGCGCGCTGGGGAAGCAGCGTGACTCAGTGGAAAGAGCCCGGGCTTCGGAGTCAGAGGTCAAGTGTTCGAATCCCGGCTCCGCCACTTGTCAGCTGTGTGACTTTGGGCCAGTCGCTCAACTTCTCTGTGCCTCAGTGACCTCATCTGCAAAACGGGGAGCCCCCCGTGGGACAGCCTGATCACCTTGTAACCTCCCCAGCGCTTGGAACAGTGCTTCGCGTATTGTAAGCGCTTAATAAATGCCGTTATTATTATTACTATTCTATTCGGGGTGGCTTCCGTCTCTGGGGACCACATATTAACAGCAATTTGTATTTCGTTTGTATTTTCCCCAACCACAGAGCCCGCTCCCGAGGTGGGGGGTGAGAAGCTGCATTTCTCTGGGGGTCCAAAACCCCCAAGGGGTGACCAGTTCTCTCCGGTGGTTCCCCCCATCCAGTGCCTACCTCCTCCTGGTTCTAGGATTCCCAAAGAGGAATTTCTCAACCCTCCCGGCCTCTCCCGGCCTTCCTCTGGACTTGGAGGCCTTCCTTCCCAGCAAGGGTGGAGTTTGAGGCTCCAGGCTCCCCTCCCAGCACGAGGTGGCAGGGGGAAGGGGGCACTTAGGGGGGCAGCAGATGGAAGGAGGCAGATTCAGCCCCCCAACGTTGGCCCCGTGGCCCAGCCCCCGGAGGAAACACACGGGCTCCCGGCTACTATCCGGGGGCCCCAGGCTTTGTCCCTCTGTTCCCAGAGAGGGTTCCTCAGGGCTTCCGGCGTTTTGTCTTAACTGTGGGAAAGACCAGTGAAGGAAGCCAGGGGTTTTGCTGGGAATGGAGAGGCTCTGGGGGGTGAGGGGGTGGGACAGGAGGCTCCAGGAAACCCTGTGACTACCTGGAGGGCAGACATTTCTCTCTCTCTCTCTCTGTTTCTTTTTCTTCCCCCTTTTCAGTTTCTTTCTCTGTTCATCTTGAGCTTGCTTCCCCCCACCCCCAGCCCCTTCGACACTGTCTCGCCTTATCTCCCGCTCCCTCTCTATTTCTGTCTCTCTGACCATCTTTATCGGTGTCTTTCACGCACACCCATACAAAACAACTCACAAGCACACGTGCCCACACACATACACATACATGTGCATGTACCGATCACAGGCGTCTGTGTACACACATACACACTCCCGCCCCTCCAGAGAGTAAGTTGCAGACAATCTGTACTGAGGTGGATTCATTCATTCATTCAATCGTATTTATTGAGCGCTTACTGTGTGCAGAGCACTGTACTAAGCGCTTGGGAAGTACAAGTTGGCAACATACAGAGACGGTCCCTACACAACAGTGGGCTCACAGTCTAGAAACAGTCTAGAAACAGACACAGACACGTGCAAGCTCCTATGAATAGTCAGGCAGCCCCTCCTCCTCTGCCTTCTTGAGGAAACTGAGGCCCAGAGAGGGTCTGTGGCTTGCTCGCAAGCCTGTGTGGCACTTGTGAATAATAATAATGGTATTTGTTAAGCGCTGACTATGTGCAAAGCACTGTTCTAAGTGCTGGGGGGATACAAGGTGATCAGGTTGTCCCACATGGGGCTCAGTCTTCACCCCCATTTTGTAGATGAGGGAACTGAGGCCAGAGAAGTGAAGTGACTTGCCCAAAGCCACACAGCCGACAAGCGGCGGAGCCGGGATTAGAACCCATGACCCCTGACTCCCAAGCCCAAGCCCATACAAAACAACTCACTTACAAGCACACGTGCCCACACACATACACATACATGTGCGTGTACATGATCACAGACGCCTGCGTACACACATACACACTCCCGCCCCTCCAGAGAGTAAGTTGCAGACAATCTGTACTGAAGTGGATTCATTCATTCATTCAATCGTATTTACTGAGCGCTTACTGTGTGCAGAGCACTGTACTAAGCGCTTGGGAAGTAGAAGTTGGTGACATCTAGAGACGGTCCCTACCCAGCAGCGGGCTCACAGTCTAGAAGGGGGAGACAGAGAACAAAACAAAACATATTAACAAAATAAAATAAATCGAATAAATATGTACAAATAAAATAAATAGAGCAATAAATACATACAAGCATATATACATATATACAGGTGCTGTCGGGAGGAGAAGGAGGTGTTCCAGCTCTGAATGCAATGAGAATATATTCTCTCTCTCTCTCTCTCTCTCTCTCTCTCTCTCTCTCTCTCTCTCTCTCTCTCTCTCCCAAAGACCCCAGAAGTATAGGCGCTTAGTACAGTGGAGGCACTTGGCAAATACCGTTAATCAATTAAAGTGTACCCGGCTGTGATATAAGAAGGAGGTACCCTCTCTGGGGGCAGGTATGTAAAAAGGTGATTTCATCAGCCCGCTAGGCCGGACGCTCCTTGACCATCAGGGCTAATGGCTTTGGTTGGAGAAACAGTACGGCCTGGGAGGAGGAAGGACTTGGGTTCTAATCCCGGCTCTGCCACTTGTCAGCTCGGTGACCGTGGGCAAGTCACTTGACTTCTCTGTACCTCAGTTACCTCATCTGTAAGGGGAATTAAAACTGTGAGCCCCAAGTAGGATGTGGACTGAGTCCAAACTGATTATCTTTCCTTCTAGACAGTAAACTCATTTTTTTAAATGGCATTTATTAAGCGCTTACTATGTGCAAAGCACTGTTCTAAGAGCCGGGGAGGTTGCAAGGTGATCAGGTTGTCCCATGGCGGGCTCACAGTCTTCATCCCCGTTTTACGGATGAGGGAACTGAGGCCCAGAGAAGTGAAGTGACTTGCCCAAAGTCACACAGCTGACGATTGGCGGAGCTGGGATTTGAACCCATGACCTCTGACTCCCAATCCCGGGCTCTTTCCACTGAGCCATGCTGCTTCTGGTATCCACCCCAGGGCTTGGCACATAGTAAGGGCTTAACAAATACCACGATTATTATTATTATTACTACAGTACAACAGAGCCGCTAGTCACTTTCTCTGCCCACAGGGAGCTTGCAGTCTAGAGGGTGAGCTTTCAGTCATATTTTCCCTCCCAGGCTGGAGGGAGAAGCAGTATAGCCCAGTGGATAGAGCACTGGCTTGGGAGTCAGAGGAACTGAGTTCTAATCCCGTGTCCACTGTGTGACCTGCGGCAAGTCACTTCGCTGTACCTCAGTTATCTCATCTGTAAAATGGGGATTAAGGCCATGAGCCCTGCGTGGGACTGGGGTTGTGTCCAATCTACCCCAGTGCCGAGTACAGTGTCCGGCACGTAGTGAGTGCCAACTAATAGGGAATAATAATAATAATAGTAATAATAATAATGGTGGTGTTTGTTAAGCGCTTACTATGTGCAAAGCACTGTTCCAATAATAATAATAATGGCATTTATTCAGCGTTTAAAGCACTGTTCTAAGTGCTGGGGGGATACAAGGTGATCAGGTTGTCCCGCGTGGGGCTCACAGTCATCATCCCCATTTTACAGATGAGGGAACTGAGGCTCCGAGAAGTGAAGTGACTTGCCCAAGATCACACAGCAGACATAGGGTGGAGCCGGGATTCGAACCCATGACCTCTGACTCCAAAGCCCGGGCTCTTTCCACCGAGCCACGCTGCTTCCAAGCGCTGGAGGGGATACAAGGCGATCAGTTTGTCCCACTTGGGGCTCACAGCCTTAATCCCCATTTTCCAGATGAGGTAACTAAGGCCCAGAGTGGCTTGCCCAAGGTCACCCAGCTGACAAGTGGCGGAGCCAGCATTCGAACCCATGCCCTCTGACTCCCAAGCCCACGCCTCCCTTAGGATCCTTGGACTCCTGCCCCGGGACATCAGGGTTGGCCTCGCTCCGCTGCAGCCGGCCTGTCCCAAAGGTGCGTTGGCCTTCCTCCTCTCCAAGGAGCCGGCCCTCCGCCTGTCCGCCCTCCGTCCGTCCTCCACCCGCCCAGGGCCGGGAATCAATCAATCAATCAATCGTATTTATTGAGCGCTTACTATGTGCAGAGCACTGTACTAAGCGCTTGGGAAGTACAAGCGCTTGGGAATAAAGGGGCCTGCGGTGGACGCTCTCTCCGGGGCTGGACCAAAGACGGCAGCAAAATGCCTGTTGCTAAACAAGGCAGGAGACATAAAAATAAACAGGCCTTCCCGGCGACGGCTTTTCAAGATTCCTCGGCTCTGACCCGGCAGAGGTAACCCAACTAAGTGTAAACAGTGATGTCATCTTCTGGACTCTGAAACCGTGGTCCAGGCCTGAGAACAGGGCTCTGTGTGTGTGTGTGTGTGTGTGTGTGTGTGTGTGTGTGTGTATGTGTGTGTTGCTGGGGGGTGGCGGGGCAGGGGAGAGGAGGAAAGAGACACTTTGCTATCTCTTCTCTCCCGTCCATTTCTCTCCGCAAAAGATAATGCTGCCAATGGCGGAGGTTTTGCTCGTTCAAGCTCTCATCTTATCCCGTCCGGATTACTATATCTGCCTCCTCCTCTCCGATCTCCCATCCTCCTGTCTCTCCCCACTTCACTCCATACTTCACGCCGCTGCCCGGATTGTCTTTGTCCAGAAACGCTCTGGGCATGTTACTCCCCTCCTCAAAAATCTCCAGTGGCTGCCAATCAACCTACGCATCAGGCAGAAACTCCTCACCCTGGGCTTCAAGGCTTTCCATCCCCTCGCCCCCTCCTACCTCACCTCCCTTCTCTCCTTCTCCAGCCCAGCCCTCACCCTCCGCTCCTCTGCCGCTAACCTTCTCACTGTACCTTGTTCTCGCCCGTCCCGCCATCGACCCCCAGCCCATGTCATCCCCCGGGCCTGGAATGCCCTCCCTCCGCACATCCGCCAAGCTCGCTCTTTTCCTCCCTTCAAGGCCCTGCTGAGAGCTCACCTCCTCCAGGAGGCCTTCCCACACTGAGCCCCCTCCTTCCTCTCCCCCTCCTCCCCCCCCGCCTTACCTCCTTTCCCTCCCCACAGCACCTGTATATATGTATATATGTTTGTAGGTATTTATTACTCTATTTTATTTGTACATGTTTATTCTATTTATTTTGTTTTGTTAATATGTTTTGTTTTGTTCTCTGTCTCCCCCTTCTAGACTGTGAGCCCACTATTGGGTAGGGACCATCTCTATATGTTGCCAACTTGTACTTCCCAAGCACTTAGTCCAGTGCTCTGCACACAGTAAGCGCTCAATAAATACGATTGATTGAATGAATGAATGAATGAATGAAGCTACTTTGCCCCTGGATTCCCTCCCCAGCCCTGTTCTAATAATAATAATAATGGCATTTATTAAGCACTAACTATGTGCAAAGAACTGTTCTAAGCACTAGGGAGGTTACAAGGTGATCAGGTAGTCCCACGTGGGGCTCACAATCTTCATCCCCATTTGACAGATGAGGGAACTGAGGCCCAGAGAATAATAATAATAATAATAATAATAATAATAATAATAATAATAATAATAACAATAATGACATTTGTTGAGCACTTACTATGTGCAAAGCACTGCTCTAAGTGCTGGGGGGGTTACAAGGTAATCAGGTTGTCCCAAGTGGGGCTCACAGTCTTAATCCCCATTTGACAGATGAGGGAACTGAGGCCCAGAGAAGTGAAGTGACTTGCCCAAAGTCACACAGCTGACAAGTGGCAGAGCCTAGATTTGAACCCCTGACATCTGACTCCAAAGCCATGTTCTTGTATATACCTGTATATATGTATAAATGTTTGAACATATTTATCACTCTATATATTTATTTTACTTGTACATATTCTATTTATTTTATTTTGTTAATATGTTTTGTTTTGTTCTCTGTCTCCCCCTTCTAGACTGTGAGCCTGCTGTTGGTTGGGTAGGGACCGTCTCTATATGTTGCCAACTTGGACTTCCCAAGCGCTTAGTCCAGTGCTCTGCGCACAGTAAGCGCTCAATAAATACGATTGGATGAATGACTGAATGTTCTTTCCCCTGAGCCACGCTGCTTCTCTTGACTTGACGATGATGTCTCTTGATGATGACTTCTAATCATCAGTCATCATCAGTAGTATTTATTGAGTGCTTACTGTGTGTAGAGCACTGTGCTAAGCACTAGATACGACACTGTTGGAAGACAGCGTAACCCAGTGGAAATCTTCGGGCCCAGGAGTCAGAAGGACCTGGATTCTAATTGCCTGCAGCTTGTGGCCTTGGGCAAATCAATCAATCAATCAATCAATCAATCGTATTTATTGAGCGCTTACTATGTGCAGAGCACTGTACTAAGCGCTTGGGAAGTACAAATTGGCAACACATAGAGACAGTCCCTACCCAACAGTGGGCTCACAGTCTAAAAGCAAATAAATTAATGTCTCTGCATCTCACTCAATCATATTTATATGTTTATATTATATATTTATATTTATATGTTGCCAACTTGTACTTCCCAAGCGCTTAGTACAGTGCTCTGCACACAGTAAGCGCTCAATAAATACGATCGATTGATTGATCTCAGATTCCTCAACTATAAAATGGGGATTAAATAGGTGTTCTGCCTCCTACTTAGATTGTGAGCCCCATGTGGGGCAGGGACTCTGGCTGACCCAATTAACTTGCATCTACCTCAGAACGGGGTTTGGCACATAGTTAGCACTTAATAAATAAAGAAAAGAAATAAAGAAAAAGTTCCAGGTCGGCAAACAGGGAAAAGGAAGTGTTTGCCAGTTGTCCCCTTGGTTTACAGAGGAAACCATTGTGCCTCAGTTTCATCAATCCACGGGCAAACCCTTTTCGCTCCAGTGCTCGAGCTAAGTCAAAACAAGCCCTGAGACCCGATACCCTATTTTGCATCTATTTTTAATGTTAAATGGCATGGAATTTTCCCCTATTCTTGCCCAGTTCCCTCCGCCCTCGCCGACCCGGACAATCAGTCCGTGCGCATGTAGTCATTCGTTCAATCGTATTTATTGAGCGCTTACTGTGTGCAGAGCACTGTAATAAGTGGTTGAGAGAGTAGGATGTAACATCAGACGCATTCTTTTAGACTGTGAGCCCACTGTTGGGTAGGGACTGTCTCTATATGTTGCCAATTTGTACTTCCCAAGCGCTTAGTACAGTGCTCTGCACATGGTAAGCGCTCAGTAAATACGATTGATGAGGTCATGGGTTCAAATCCCGGCTCTGCCAATTGTCAGCCGTGTGACTTTGGGCAAGTCACTTGACTTCTCTGTGCCTCACTTACCTCATCTGGAAAATGGGGATTGACTGTGAGCCCCCCATGGGACAACCTGATCATCTTGTCATAAATAAAATAAATAAATGATGGCATTTGTTAAGCGCTTACTATGTGCAGAGCACTGTTCTAAGCGCTGGGGGGGATACAAGGTGATCAAGTTGTCCCACGTGGGGCTCACAGTGTTAATCCCCATTTTACAGACAAGGTGATCAAGTTGTCCCATGTGGGGCTCATAGTCTTCATCCCCATTTTACAGATGTGGTAACTGAGGCTCAGAGACGTGAAGGGACTTGCCCAAGGTCACACAGCAGACATGTGGTGGAGTCGGGATTCGAACCCATGGCCTCTGACTCCAAAGCCCATGCTCTTTCCACTGAGCCACGCTGCTTCTCCCCAGTAGCCTTGTAGCCTCTTGTAGCCTCCCCAGTGCTTAGAACAGTGCTTTGCACATAGTAAGTGCTTAACAAATGCTATTATTATTATTATTATTTATTATTGTTATTATTATTATTATTATTATTATTACTTTTCCCTGCCCACGGTGAATTCACAGCCTAGAGGGGAGCTCGTGGCACCGGCCTCATTGAAGTAGTCAGAAGAAAGAGAAACCAGGCCTGTAGCATTCTCCAGGGAAATCCGCTTTTCCCGGTCGTCACAATAGAATTTATTATTAATCAGAGTCAAGGCATTTATTAATAACCCACTCTGTACAAGACGCTGGGGAAAAAAAACACACGCAGATGAGAATGAGACACGATACCGTCCCCCAGAAGCTTTGCAGTCTAAGAGTGGGGGTGAGGGGATCTGGGTTTGGAGACAGACACAGAAGGAAAGGTGAAAACTACGCCTGACACATAGTAAGTGCTTAACAAATACCATTAAAAGAATAAAGAGAGACGAGGATGTGAAGTATAGCAAAAATAGTAGAAATTGATGGTAGGAATACAGCAAAAATAGTCGGAATTGTTGGTAGAGAAGCCGAGTTTCCGACTCGTCGCGGTGTAATAGTCCAAGAAATCCCAGCTGCAGCCACGGCAGAGACCTTTCTAGTGTTCAGAAACTAAGCACCTTGTGGGCAGAGAAGCAGCGTGGCTCAATGGAAACAGCCCGGGCTTTGGAGTCCGAGGTCATGGGTTCGAATCCCGGCTCCACCACATGTCAGCTGTGAGACCTTGGGCAAGTCGCTTCACTTCCCTGAGCCCCAGTTCCCTCATCTGTCAAATGGGGATTAAGACTGTGAGCCCCACGTGGGACAACCTGATCACCTTGTATCGCCCCAGCGCTTAGAACAGTGCTTTGCACATAGTAAGTGCTTAACAAATGCCATTATTATTACCATTACAATAATTATATAATATTATATATTATAATATATAATAATAATTAATAATAATAACAATGCATTATATTATATAATTACAATAATTATATAATTACAAATATTACAATAATTATATAATGATATATTATATATTATAATATATAATAATAATTAATAATAATAATAATAACTATTATTATTATTGTGTTGCCAATTTGTACTTCCCAAGCACAGTGCTCTGCACATAGTAAGCGCTCAATAAATACGATTGATGATGATGATGATGATGATTACCAACTCTGTTGAATTGGACTCTCCCAAGCACTTAGTCCAGTGCTCCGCACATAGCACGTGCTCAATAAATACTAAATAGAGAAGCAGCGTGGCTCAGTGGAAAGAGCACGGGCTTTGGAGTCAGAGGTCATGGGTTCAAACCCCGGCTCCGCCAGCTGTGTGACTTTGGGCAAGTCACTTCACTTCTCTGGGCCTCAGTGACCTCATCTGTAAAATGGGGGTTAAGATTGTGAGCCCCCCGAGGGACAACCGGATCACCTTGTATCCTCCCCAGTGCTTAGATAGTAAGCGCTTAATAAATGCCATTATTATTCCAGCGCTTAGAACAGTGCTTTGCACATAGTAAGTGCTTAATAAATGCCATCATTATTATTAATTAACTGATTAATTGCGATGGGCCCCATCTACCGCTGGTATTTGAGCCTTGAACTGTCTCTATATGTTGCCAACTTGTACTTCCCAAGCGCTTAGTACAGTGCTCTGCACACAGTAAGCGCTCAATAAATACGATTGATTGATTGATTGATTGGAGAAGCAGCGTGGCTCAGTGGAAAGAGCACGGGCTTTGGAGTGTCATGGGTTCAAATCCCAGCTCCGCCAACTGTCAGCTGTGTGACTCTAGGAAAGTCACTTCACTTCTCTGGGCCTCAGTTACCTCATCTGTAAAATGGGGGTTAAGACTGTGAGCCCCTCATGGGACAACCTGATGACCTTGTAACCTCCCCAGCGCTCAGAACAGTGCTTTGCACATAGTAAGCGCTTAATAAATGCCATTATTATTATTATTGGAGCAGAGACTGAGGGGGATCCGGAGGGCATGGGGCTGTGAGAGGGAGATGGCGACTGGGGAAGTAGCTTCTCTGGTGCTCAAGTGGTCCGGTGTACTACTAATTGTGGTATCTGTTAAGCGCTTACTGCGTGCTAAGTGCTGGGGTGGGTAATTGGTATTTGTTAAGTGCTTTTCTAAGCACTTGGGAGGACACACCGTAATCAGGTCAGACACAGGGCTCACAATCTAAGTAGTAGGAAGAACAAGTATTGACTCTCTATTTGCTCAACAGAAAAGTTGTGACTTTCTCTAAGCACCTGGTGGACTGGGGGATAGAACTCAGGGCCTCTGACAATAATAATAATAATAATAATAATAATAATAATAATAATGGCATTTGTGTGTGTGCAAAGCATTCATTCATTCATTCAATTGTATTTATTGAGCGCTTACTGCATGCAGAGCCCTGTACTAAGCGCTTGGGAAGGACAAGTCGGCAACATATAGAGACGGTCCCTACCCAACAGTGGGCTCACAGTCTAAAGCACTGTTCTAAGCGCTGGAGGGGTTACAAGGTGATCAGGTTGTCCCACGGGGGGCTCACAGTCTTAATCCCCGTTTTACAGATGAGGTAACTGAGGCTCAGAGAAGTTAAGTGACTTGCCCAAGGTCACACAGCAGACATGCGGAGGAGCTGGGATTCGAACCCATGACCTCTGACCCCAAAGCCCGTGCTCTTTCCACTGAGCCACGCTGCTCCTTTGTAAACCATTCATTCAGTCGTATTTATTGAGCACTTACTGTGTGCAGAGCACTGTCCTAAGCACTTGGGAAGTACAAGTTGGCAACATATAGAGACGGTCCTTACCCAACAAAGAGCTCACAGATAATAGATCGGACCCAGTGTCTATCCACTAGGGTCCCCACTCTAAGGGGGAGGGAGAACATGCCATTGAATCCCCATTTTACAGATGAGGAAATTGAGGCCCCAAGAAGTGAAGTGATTAGAACCCAAGTCCAATAAGAAATAGCCTGGCCTGATGGATAGAGCAGCGGGAAGGGGAAGCAGCGTGGCTCAGTGGAAAGAGCACGGGCTTTGGAGTCAGAGGTCACGGGTTCGAATCCCGGCTCCGCCACATGTCTGCTGTGTGACCTTGGGCAAGTCAATTCACTTCTCTGAGCCTCAGTTACCTCGTCTGTAAAATGGGGATTAAGATTGTGAGCCCCACGTGGGACAACCTGATCACCTTGTATCCCCCCAGTGCTTAGAACAGTGCTTTGCACATAGTAAGCGCTTAGCAAATGCCATCATTATTATTATTATTATAGAGCGCGGGCCTAGGCGGCGGAAGGACTTGGGCTCTAATCCCGGCTCACTTCACTTCTCCTTGCCTCGGTTACCTCATCTGTAAAATGGGGATTAAGACTCTGAACCCTATGAGGGACAACGGACTGTGTCCATCTGGATTTTTACCTACTCCGGTGTTTAGTACAGTGCCTGACAGATATTAAATATCTAACAATTGCCATTAAAAAAAAAAAATCTCCTGACACCATCCCCAGGAGTGGAATGTTCTCTGGGATTGCCCCGATTTGGGCCATAGGCCAGGGATCCCCACCCAGCTCGGGTGCCGAGTTTCTGACCCAGAAAAAAATCCCTTATGGCCACCAGCCCTGGATTTAAACTTTTTTTTCTTCTTAGGATAAGATTTTCCCAGCCCCTAGGCAGAGGCGGAAGAGGTGTGATTTGGTAATCTCGGCCTCTCATTTCTGTCTCAGCCTTGCCCTCGTCTGCTCTTCTGTTGGGAACTTTAAATCCCACCTAATAATAATAATAATTGTGGTATTTGTAAAGTTCTAAGCTCTGGGATGGATACAAGTTAAATCAAGGTGGACAGAGTCCCTGGCCTACACGGGGCTCACAGTCTTAATCCCCATTTTACTGATGAGGTAACTGAGGCCCAGAGAAGTGAAGTGACTGAAGTGAAGGTCACCCAGCAGACAAGTGAATGAGCTGGAATTAGAACCCAGGTCCTTCTGATTCCCATCTATCTATCTATCTCTATCTACTAGGCCACACGGCTTTTCCTCGAAGCTAATAACCATAATAATTGGGCTTTTGTTCAGTGCTTACTATGTGCCTAATTCTGGAGTTGAGCCTGGATAATCAGGTTGGACGTAGTCCCTGCCCCTCATGGAGCTCACAGTCTAAGGATGGAGAGGGAGAACAGGTTTTACATTCTCAATTTTCCAGAGGAGGAAACTGAAACCCAGAGAAACGAAGTGACTTGTCTGCTGTATGACCTTGGGAAAGTCACTTCATTCCTCTGTGCCTCATTTACCTCCTCTGTAAATTGGGGATCAAGCGTGTGAGCCCCGTGTGGGACGTAGATTGTGTCCAACCTGGTTAGCTTGCATTCATTCATTCATTCAGTCACATTTATTGAGTGCTTACTGTGTGCAGAGCACTGTACTACAAGTCGGCGACATATAGAGACGGTCCCTACTCAACAATGGGCTCAGCGTTGAAGGCAGCTGAGAGGTCGAGGAGGATTCGGATGGAATAGAGGCTGTTGGATTAGGCAATCAATCAATCCTATTTATTGAGCGCTTACTAAGTGCAGATCATTGTACTAATTGCTTGGGAGAATACAACACAACTAAATTAGTAGACACACCACTCCCTGCCCACAATGAGCTTACTGTCTTTTTGGCAAGAAGGAGCACCACACCAGTGCTTAGTACAGTGCTAAACAAATACATGAAAAAAAAAATAATCCCTCGAGTCCCAGGCCTGTGCTGTTTCCCCAAGGCCAAAATGCTTTTCCCAGACATCTGGGCTTGGGGATGCGTGTCTACCCCCGAAGCCTCTTCCTCGTTGGCCGGAACTCCCCCAGGACTGTCCATTGTGACCCCTGACCTCTCACTGACTGGCATCAGGGCCGCTTCCAGCATCAGTCAGGGACCCCCTCTCTCCCTACAGCATGAACCCATTTCTCCTTCACCCATCTTGGTGGGTTTGGGACACTAGTCAGCCGTCCTCTGGTGATGATGATGGTGGTATTTGTCAAGCGCCGGGGGGATAACAAGGTGATCAGGTTGTCCCACGTGGGGCTCACAGTCTTAATCCCCGTTTTACAGATGAGGGAACTGGTGCCCGGCCTCTCCGGAATGACGGGAGGGTCCCTGGACCAGCCGGGATTGGCAGGTTGGGCTGAAGCGGCTCGTGGGTCAGGAGGGTGGGCCAGTGCGGGGTTCTCTGAGCCTCTGCCCCCCAACCTCTCAGCGTGCCGGGCCTAGCCGCTGTTGTCATTGGCGGTGGCTGACTGTTTGATCTGCCAGAGGCCCGCTAATGAAAAATTCCTGAAAAATTCCACTCTTCCACCCGGCAACCGACCTCGCTAGGAATCCACCGCTGCGTGGCCCCCTCCCCCGGTGAGCCTTCCTGCGCCTGGCCCCCCGGCGAGAGGAGGCGGGGTGCCAGCCCGACCGCTCCGGGAAAATCATTTCTTCATCCGCCAAACCCTCCATCTGGCAGGGCGGCATCCTCAGCTGCCCCCTCTGGGTCTGGCAGGATGACATCCGCTGCTGCCTCCCCCCCCGTCCCGTGGTCCTAGCAGAGCGGTGAGCATCACTTGCCAATTGTGTTGCCAATTTGTACTTCCCAAGCGCTTAGTACAGTGCTCTGCACATAGTATGCGCTCAATGAATACGATTGATTGATTGATTGATCACTTGCACCCCGTGGTCCCTGCAGGGTAGCATGCCCCTCTGTGGGGGTATGGCGACCAAGAGCCTGCTGTGTGACCTGGGGCAAATCACTTCATTTCTCTACGCCTCAGTTTCCTCATCTATAAAATTCATTCATTCACTCAATCGTATTTATTGAGCCCTTACTGTGCGCAGAGCACTGTACTAAGCGCTTGGGAAGTGCAAGTTGGCAACGTATAGAGACGGTCCCTACCCAACAACGGGCGACTCAATATCCGTTCACCCTCTTCCTTAACCCTTGAGCCCCACCGTGGGACAGAGACTGCGTCCGCGTCTGATCTGATATGAGAAGCGGCGTGGCTCAGTGGGAAGAGCCCGGGCTTTGGGGTCAGAGGTCATGGGTTCAAATCCCGGCTCTGCCAATTGTCAGCTGGGTGACTTGGGGCAAGTCACTTGGCTTCTCTGGGCCTCAGTCACCTCATCTGTAAAATGAGGATTGAGACTGTGAGCCCCACGTGGGACAACCTGATCACCTTGTAACCTCCCCAGCGCTTAGAACGGTGCTTTGCATATAGTAAGCGCTTAATAAATGCCATCGTCATTATTATTATCTGATTGTATATCGTGTAGTGAATGCTTGAATGTAGCGTAGTCCCCTCTGGCCCTGGAGGGGTTCGCTGCCGAGCGGGGCTAAGGTGGGCACTGGGACCAATGCCTGGAATTCCTCAAATCCAACGCGGACACAACTCCCTGGCATTAGTGAAAGTCCGGGCTGCCTGACTGGCTCCTCCACCTCTAGCCGAGAGCTCCGGTCGGCCGGCCGATCGGAGAGACTCAGTGGGCCGCCCTCCGGATCTGGCCACCGAGGCGGAGAATCGGACCTCTCCCGCCATGTCGGTGGCCTCCACCCGGCCTTCCCAGCAGGCCGGAGGGAGGATGGCGGCCTTCACCTTCGCGGCCGGAGACTCGGCCCGGAGTGAGGCAGGGCTGGTTTAGTCGACGCGGCTCCTGGGCCGCCCTTCCGGGCCGAGACGGTTGCCGACACGAGAAGGGAAGGGTCCCGTTTGTTGCATTCTTATCCGGGAGGAAAGCGGCGGCCCCCCCGCCCCTCCTGTCTTCCCCCGACACCACGTTGTCCCTCCGGCCCCCGGCGGCCCCCCGACGCCTCCTCCGCAGGGCCAGATAAAGGAATTCCGCCAGTGTCCCTTTGTTCCTGGACTGATGACTCGGGATTTCCTTTCGGAGGAGTAAATAGATCGAAGGTTGTCGTGCAGCCCTTTGTGAAGGCATTTCCACCCACTCGCACCCCTAAGAATAACAACAACAACTGTGGCACTGGTTCGGCCCAGCGTCGGGGTACCGACGAGATCATCAGATCGATGCGAGGGGTCACCGACAGCAGGGGAGGGAGGGCGGGGATTGAGTACCCATTTGACAGGTGGGGGAACTGAGGCTCAGTGAAGTGACTCGCCCAAGGTCACACCTCAGGCAAGTGGCAGAGCCGGGGTCGGAACTCAGGTCTCATGACTGCCAGGCCTGGGCTCTGCTAAGCCATGCTGCTTCTCTACCAAAGCAGCGTGGCTCAGTGAAAAGAGCCCGGGCTTTGGAGTCAGAGGTCATGGGTTCAAATCCCGGCTCCACCACTTGTCAGCTGTGTGACTTTGGGCAAGTCACTTCACTTCTCTGGGCCTCAGTTCCCTCATCTGTAAAATGGGGATTAAGACTGTGAGCCCCCCATGGGACAACCTCATCACCTTGTAACCTCCCCAGTGCTTAGAATAGTGCTTTGCACATAGTAAGTGCTTAATAAATGCTATCATTATTATTATTACTGAAGGACCCTCCCGGAGAAGGGCCCCGGCCATGGCAGGACGTGATGACCCCAGCCCACGTTTGACCGTCTCCAGGTTAATCAATCAATCAATTGTATTTATTGAGCGCTTACTGTGTGCAGAGCACTGTACTAAGCGCTTGGGAAGTCCAAGTTGGCAACATATAGAGACGGTCCCTACCCAACAGTGGGCTCACAGTCTAGAAGGGGGAGACAGAGAACAAAACCAAACATATTAATAAAATAAATAGAATAGATATGTACAAGTAAAATAAATAAATAAATAGAGTAATAGTAAAATAAATAAATAAATAAATAAATAAATAGAGTAATAGAGTCATAGATGCTGGCACTGTGGAGGCGAAGGGGTTGGGTCTCCCACTGTTTTTAGCTTAGGGGTGAAGCTGTCCCCTCATGGCTGCCGAGCTGGACCCCCCCCACCCGCCCCGCCGCACCTCACCCAACATCAGCGCTCAATAAATACGATTGATTGATTGATTAAGCGCTTACTATGTGCAAAGCACCGGGGATCTCGGGGAGGGACTGGGGGAGAGGGCATCCTTGTTTGTGTGTGTGTGTGTGTGTGTCCCTTCTAGACTGTGAGCCCACTGTTGGGTAGCGACCGTCTCTAGATGTTGCCAACTTGGACTTCCCAAGCGCTTAGTACAGTGCTCTGCACACAGTAAGCGCTCAATAAATGCGATTGAATGAATGAATGTGTGCGTGTGTGTGATTTGAGACTGTGTTGTTGGGCTCTCTTGCCTCCTTGTCCGCCTGGCAACCTCTGTGAGGAAGTTTCTTCTCCTGGGGAAGTGGGATCCATCCCTCCTTCCTCAGTCAGTCGGAACTATTTATTGAGTTCTTACTCCATGCAGAACACTGTACTAAGCACTTGGGAGAGTACATTACAACAGAATCGGCGGACCCGTTCCCTGCCCATAACGAGCTGACGGTCTAGAGGCGGAGACAGACATTAATCTGACTTCTAGACTGTGACCCTGCTGTTGGTTAGGTTTGTACGGATTTATTAGTCTATTTTCCTTGTACGTATTTACTATTCTATTTATTTCATTTTGTTAATCTGTTTTGCTTTGTTGTCCGTCTCCCCCTTCTAGACTGTGAGCCCGTTGTTGGGTAGGGACCGTCTCTAGATGTTGCCAACTTGGACTTCCCAAGCGCTTAGTACGGTGCTGTGCACACAGGAAGCGCTCAATAAATACGACTGAATGAATGGATGAATGAATGAACATCTCAGGGCCCTGAACCAGGAGGAGGGGATCCCCAAATCTGGTAGGGCTAGAAACAGTTCATCTTTTGAAATTTGCTCACACACCCCCAGACCCCACCTTACTTGCTTCAGAAACTGAGGCCCAGAGAGTGACGTGCCCAGGTAGGCTGGTGACAGAGCTGGGCCTACAGTAAGCGCTTAACAAATACCATCATCATCATTATTATTACAGCCCAGGCCCCCCTGACTCTGTATCAGACTGTAAACTCCTCTCTCTAGACCACACAGGGAATGTGTTTTAGTCCAGTGCTCCGCACTCAGTAAGTACTCAGTAAATGCCACTGATTGATTTCCCTTTGTCCTCCCTTTGCCCAGGTCGAAAACTCCACAGTTTCCGATTTTCATTCCCACCTGAGGCCAGAGAAGCAGTGTGGCCGAGTGGGTGGGAGTTACACCTTGGACGAGCAGCGCGGCTCAGTGGAAAGAGCCCGGGCTTTGGAGTCAGAGGTCATGGGTTCAAATCCCGGCTCCGCCGGCTGTCAGCTGCGTGACTTTGGGCAAGTCATTTCATCATCATCATCATCAATCGTATTTATTGAGTGCTTACTATGTGCAGGGCACTGTACTAAGCACTTGGGAAGTACAAATTGGCAACATATAGAGACAGGCCCTACCCAACAGTGGGCTCACCGTCTAAGAGGGGGGAGACAGAGAACAAAACCAAACATACTAACAAAATAAAATAAATAGAACAGATATGTACAAGTAAAATAAATAGAGTAATAAATAAATAAATAGAATAACTTCACCTCTCTGAGCCTCAGTTCCCTCATCTGGAAAATGGGGATTAAGACTGTGAGCCCCCCATGGGACAACCTTGTATCCTCCCCAGCGCTTAGAGCAGTGCTTTGCACATAGTAAGCGCTTAACAGATAGCATCATCATCGTTAACTTCTTTGCCCCTCACTGGGGGGGGGATCAATACCTGTCTTCCCTCCCCCTTAGACTGTGAGACCCTTGTGGGACTGGGGCTGTGCCCAATCTGATCATCTTGTATCTACCCAGATTAGAACCCAGATCCTCAGACCCCCAGGCCCAAGCTCTTTCTGCCACGCTGCTTTCCAGCCCACAAGGAGCCAGAAGTCAGATCTCAGCTGCCGGCCATTGTCCGCCCTTCTGTGGCAGGACGTAGATGATTGACAGGCCGCGCCCACCCCCAGGAGATGGGATGGAAGGGGGCATGTCAGTTTAATGTATTGTCCCCTCTGGCCCAGAAGGAATTCCCATCCAGACCGGAGGAAGGACGGGCTCTCGTGTGCCCCGAGTCCGAGCTGCTGTAGGAACTGTAGCTACCGACGGGCCGAACAAATCTTGTGGAAAAGCTCACTCAACAATAGCAATACCACCGGCTTCTTAAGCCAAACCGCTTTCATCACATCGGCCTTCTGTGATGAGCTGCCCATTTTAGAGTTGGAGAGACTGAGGCCCAGAGAGGGTGAGCACCTCTCCCAACAACAACAGAGCCCATCCTTGGCAAACTGGGTTCTTCCAAACGGAAGCACTGGGCTTTATCCCCGAGAAATGGCCTCGTCCACAGGCAGCAGGATGAGCTTTCAGTGTCCTGTAGGGACGGAGACAGGAGTGGGCAAGGAGATTAAAAAAATAATAATGAAACGTTGATCTGTCCCATTGATTTCCCTACAGGCTAGTTTGGTGTTAATAACGATGGTATTTGTTAAGCGCTTACTTTGTGCTGTTCTAAGCATTGGGTGGATACAAGGTGATCAAGTTGTCCCACGTGGGGCCCACAATCGTAACCCCCATTTTACAGATGAGGTAACTGAGGCACAGAGACGTTAAGTGACTTGCCCAAAGTCACACAGCCGATAAGCGGCGGAGCCGGGATTAGAACCCATGACCTCTGACCCCCAAGCCCGGGCTCTTTCCACTGAAATATCCGTTAAGTGCTCATTTTGTGTCAGGCACAGTACTAAGCTCTGGGGTATAATATAATAATATAATAATAATAGCATTTATTAAGCGCTTACTGGGGTAGATATTCATTCATTCATTGATTCAGTCGTATTTATTGAGCGCTTACTGTGTGCAGAGCACCGTACTAAGCGCTCGGGAAGTACAAGTTGGCAACATATAGAGACGGTCCCTACCCAACAACGGGCTCACGGTCTAGATATAAGATAATCAGGTTGGATACAGTCCCTTGTCCCACGTGGGGCTCGCGGTCTTACTCCCATTTTACAGATGAGATAAGTGAGGCGCAGAGAAGTCAAGGTACTCGTCCGGGGTCACATAGCAGACAAGTGGCGGAGCGGATCTCAGAACCCAGGTCCTCTTACTCCCCGGCCCGGGTTCTTTCCACCGGGTTAACCCGCTTCTCTAGTTGCAAGTTAGCCCGGCAGCATTCGGCGTCACTTAGTCCAGTGCTCTGCACACAGTAAGCGCTCAATAAATGCGATTGAATGAATGAATTCAGTGGCAGCTTCATTTGGATACTGCGCACATCGGACCCTAAGCTCCTTGCGGGCAGGAGGCAGGTCTTCCAACTGTGTGGTATTGTCCTCTCTCAATCGCCAAAAAAAATGCTATCAATTGGTTGATTGAAAAATCCCTCCCTCGCAGCTGGACTTACCTCCTGTGGGACCTCGGGTAAGTCCCTTGAAGTCTCATTGCTTCAATTTCCTCAGGACTGAAATTTCCTAATGGCTAGAGAATATATACATCGCCCCCACCCCCTCCCCTCTCCACAGCACTTTTATATATTTGTACATATTTATTACTCTATTTTATTTGTACATATTTACCATATTTTATTAATGATGTGTATATAGCTATAAGTCTTTTTATTCTGATGGTATTGACGCCTGTCCACTTGTTTTGTTTTGTTGTCTGTCTCCCCGTTCTAGACTGTGAGCCTGTTGTTGGGTAGGGACCGTCTCTATATGTTCCAGATTTGTGATAATAATAATAATGGTGGCATTTATTAAGCGCTTATTACTACTACTAATAATGATGGTATTTATTAAGCGCTTACTATGTGCAAAGCTGCTGTTCTAAGCACTGGGGAGGTTACAAGGTGATCAGGTTGTCCCACGGGGGGCTCACGGTCTTCATCCCCATTTTACAGATGAGGGGACTGAGGCACAGAGAAGTTAAGTGACTTGCCCAAAGTCACACAGCTGACAGTTGGCGGAGCCGGGATTTGAACCCATGACCTCTGACTCCAAAGCCTGGGCTCTTTCCACTGAGCCATGCTGCTGTTCTAAGTGCTGGGGAGGTTATAAGATGATCAGGTTGTCCCACGGTGGGCTCACAGTCTTCATCCCCATTTTACAGATGGGGTATCTGAGGCCCAGAGAAGTGAAGTGACTTGCCCAAAGTCACACAGCTGACAATTGGCGGAGTGGGATTTGAAAGCCCGTGGTCTTTCCACTGAGCCACGCTGCCAAGTGCTTAGTACAGTGCTCTGCACACAGTAAGCGCTCTCTAGCCACGCTAGAAGCAGCGTGGCTCAGTGGAAAGAGCCCGGGCTTTGAATTCAGAGGTCATGGGTTCAAATCCCGGCTCCGCCACGTCTGCTGTGTAACCTTGGGCAAGTCACTTAACTTCTCTGAGCCTCAGTTACCTCATCTGTAAAATGGGGATTAAGACTGTGAGCCCCATGTGGGACAACCTGATCACTTTGTATCCCTGAAGCGCTTAGAACAGTGCTTTGCACATAGTAAGCGCTTAACAAATGCCAACATTGTTATTATTATTAATTAATACGAATGAATGAATGAATATATTGTCCTCTCCCACGTGTTTAGTAAAGTGCATAGCACACAGGAAGTGTTCAATAAATCCCATTGAATGAGCTGTAAAATGGGAATTAAATACCTGTTCTCCCACCCCCTAAGACTGTGGCCCCAGGTGGAACGTGGACTGTGTCCAACTGATGATCTTGTATCATCAATCGTATTTATTGAGCACTTACTGTGTGCAGAGCACTGTACTAAGCGCTTGGGAAGTACAAATTGGCAACATATAGAGACAGTCCCTACCCAACAGTGGGCTCACAGTCTAAAACTATCTACCCCAGGGCTTAGTACAGCGCTTGGCACACAGTAAGTGCTGAACAAATATTACAATATTTGTAATAGTTGTATATTTACAATATTTGTAAATATTACAATTATGTTATCCCTGGATTTTCTTCCGGGCAGTGATGCGTGGGGAAACTTGCCAATTGGCGTAGATTTGCATACATTACCTCCAAAATGCATTTGTTTCCTGAAAGAGACGGAGGGTGAGAGCTTCTTTTCGGGGGCTCCAGCGCTTTGATCCCCCCACCCCTCGATCTGCAGGAGAAGCAAATGTACGCAAATCTGTGCCAGCGACACAATAGGCCCACCACTGGAGTTCCAAGCATCGGTCATTTCCTTCTCTCTCTCCGGCCGTCGTCATCGGTCGGTGTCTGAAAAACCGGCCAACTCTTGGTTGTCTTCGATGGCTGGGCTCAGGTGAGCTTCCATCTCTGAAATCCACAGGGAATTCGAACACCTTGTCTCGGTCATCTTCAATCCGGCAAATGATCGATGACGTTTGTTGAATGTCTACTAAGCACTAAGCGCTCAGGAAAGCATAGTGGTAGTGTGTGATGCTGGCCATCTGATGGGGAAGACAGACAAGAAGGAGCTACAGAAAGACTGTACATATTTACTATTCTATTTATTTTGTTAGTGATGTGCATTTAGCTTTAATTCTATTTCTTCTGATGACCTGACACCCGTCCACATGTTTTGTTTTGTTGTCTGTCTCCCTCTTCTAGACTGTGAACCCGTCGTTGGGTAGGGACCGTTTCTATATGTTGCCGACTTGTACTTCCCAAGTGCTTAGTACAGTGCTCTGCATACAGTAAGCGCTCAATAAATACGATTGAATGAATGAATGTAAGATCCTCCTCTAGACTGTAAGCTACTTTTGGTTAGGGAACATGCCTACTAAATCTTTTGTGATGTACTCTCCCAAGTGTTTAGCACTGTGCCTAATATATGGCAAGCCCCTCAGTAGATGTTTAGTCAATACCATTGGGGAGAAATGAGGAAGAAGAGGAGGAAAAAAGAGGAGGAGGGATGAAGAAGGAGAAGGGAGAGGAAGAGGAGGGGAAAGGTGGGGGGGAGAAAGAGGAGGAGGAAAAAGGAGAAGGGAGGAAGAGGGAGGAAAAAGGAGGAGGATGAGTGGGGAGGAGGAGGAAGGCAAACAGGAAAAGAAGGGAAGGAGGAGGAGGGAGGATGGAAAGAAGAGGAAGAGGTGGGAGAAGGGAAAGAGGACAGTACAGGCAAAAACTCCTCACCCTCGGCTTCCAGGCTGTCCATCCCCTTGCCCGCTCCTACCTCACCTCCCTTCTCTCCTTCTCCAGCCCAGCCCGCACCCTCCGCTCCTCTGCCGCTAACCTCCTCACCGTTAGGCCTCATTCTCGCCTGTCCCACCGTCGACCCCCGGCCCATGTCATCCCCCTGGCCTGGAATGCCCTCCCTCTGCCCATCCGCCAAGCTAGCTCTCTTCCTCCCTTCAAGGCCCTACTGAGAGCTCACCTCCTCCAGGAGGCCTTCCCACACTGAGGCCCCTCCTTTCTCTCCCCCTCCCCGCCTCCTTACCTCCTTCCCCTCCCCACAGCACCTGTATATATGTATGTACATATTTATTACTCTTATTTGGGCATATTCTATGTATTTCATTTTGTTAATATGTTTTGTTTTGTTGTCTGTCTCCCCCTTCTAGACTGTGAGCCCACTGTAGGGTAGGGACCGTCTCTATACATTGCCAACTTGTACTTCCCAAGCACTTAGTACAGTGCTCTGCACACAGTAAGCGCTCAATAAATCCGATTGAATGAATGAATGAATGAATGAACAGAGAGAGAAGGAGGAACGCACTCTGGGTAATTGAGCTGCTGAATTTGGACAGGAGAGAGGTTGAGGAAGAAGCAGAGAGGGCAGCACTTCGGTCTCGCACCCAGATCCATCTCTAAACCCTCCTCCCTACCCACAGGGCAGCTCTCTCACCCCTGCCCCGAAATGGGCTGAATACGCACACACAAGGACACACACACACACACATACACATACACACACCACACACACACACACACACCCTCACCCCCCCTCCACACACCCCATAGAGTTGTCCCAAAGGTCCCATTGGGATAGCCCCCTGGTTCAGAGACAGAGCCCGAGCCATTCTCCAAAGCAGTGGCAGTGTCTGTCAGCCTGTGATTCTAGGTTTCATTGAGCTCCTGCTAGTCTCCGTCCCCCCAATAATAATAATAATAATGGCATTTATTAAGCGCTTACTATGTGCAAAGCACCGTTCTAAGCGCTGGGGAGGTTACAAGGTGATCAGGTTGTCCCACGGGGGGCTCACAGTCTTCATCCCCATTTTACAGATGAGGCAAGGCTCTGGCTCCCGTGCTGTCATTTTATTTTATTTTATTTTATTTTATTATTTTATTTTATTATTTTATTTTATTATTTTATTTTATTATTTATTTTATTTTATTTTATTTTATTTTATTTTATTTTTTATTTTATTTTTTATATTATTTTTTATTTCATTTTATTTTATTTTATTTTATTTTATTTTATTTTATTTTATTATTTTATTTTATTTTATGGTCTTCCTTAGGCACCTACTAGGTGGCAGGCACTGTACTCTCCCTCTCCCCCTCCTCCCCAACCCCGCCGCCTTACCTCCTTCCCCTCCCCACATCACCTGTATATACGTATATATGTTTTTACATATTTATTACTCTATTTTACTTGTACATAGTTATTCTATTTATTTTATTTGGTTTATATGTTTTGTTTCATTGTCTGTCTCCCCCTTCTAGTCCGCGAGCCCGTTGTTGGGTAGGGACCGTCTCTAGATGTTGCCAACTTGGACTTCCCAAACGCTTAGTACAGTGCTGTGCACACAGTAAGTGCTCAGTAAATACAATTGAATGAATGAATGTCACTGATTTGTAAGAACCCCGGCTTGGGGTCAGACTCCCTGTCCTCTCTCTGACACGCCACTCCCAACTTGGTTCCGCGGAAAACAAAACCATCCCGCAGCATGAGAACCGAGGAAAGGAAAATTCAAGTGGGAAACCAGCTCTTGATTCAAAGCAGATTTTTGTCCGCGCGACGAGGTTTTGCTCTTGTTTATTTCCTAAATCCAGCCCCCTCCCCGCCACCCTCTCCCCCACCCCCGGCCTCCGAAAATAGGATCAACTGGACAAGGGAACGAGGCCTGACTCATTTAGCATTTTGTCATTCCCCACCGAGATGATCTGTAAAGCTTTCACAGCCAGGGAATTCATCTCAATTCACTGCGGGGACGTCATTCCCGGCCTACTGAGAAGATGGGAAGGTTGGCAGGGGGGGCAGAAGGAGAGGAGGCGGAGTACGGGAGGAGTGTGTGGGGACTCCTGACTTCTCTCCCTGATGGAAATGAGAGGTGGCTGAGCGCTGACAGTTAAACAGGGCGTTGAAGTAGGAGTCTGGTCATCAAACAGGGGGCTGGGGGGAGTCGGGATACCACCCGTGTGTCCCTGGGCCTGGGAATCAGGGAATCTGGGTTCTAATCCCCATTTCACCACTTGCCTGCTGAGTGACTTGGGGCAAGTCACTAAGCTTCTCTGTGCCTCACCTTCCTCACATGTATAATGGGGATCAATCAATCATTCCTGTTTATTGAGCGCTTACTGTGTGCAGAGCACTGTACTAAGTGCTTGGGAAGTACAAGTTGGCAACATATAGAGACAGTCATCATCATCATCATCATCATTAATCGTATTTATTGAGCGCTTACTGTGTGCAGAGCACTGTACCAAGCGCTTGGGAAGTACAAGTTGGCAACATATAGAGATAGTCCCTACCCAACAGTGGGCTCACAGTCTAGGAGATTGCTGTTCCTCTCTCCCTCAGACTGTGAGTTTCACCTGGGTCAGGTACTGTGCCTGACCTGATTATCCTGTAATAATGATAATAGTAATAATGATGGCGTTTATTAAGCGCCTACTATGTGCAAAGCACTGTTCTAAGCGCTGGGGAGGTTACAAGGTGATCAGGTTGTCCCACGGGGGGCTCACAGTCTTCATCCCCATTTTACAGATGAGGGAACTGAGGCCCAGAGAAGTGAAGTGACTTGCCCAAAGTCACACAGCTGACAATTGGCAGAGCTGGGATTTGAACCCATGACCTCTAACTCCAAAGCCCATGCTCGTTTCCACTGAGCCACGCTGTTTCTCTGTATCTATTCCTGTGCTTAGTACAGTGTTTGGCACATAATAAGCCAGCAGCGTAGCTCAGTGGAAAGAGCCCGGGCTTTGGAGTCAGAGGTCATGGGTTCGAATCCTGGATCCGCCACATGTCTGCTGTGTGACCTTGGGCAAGTCACTTCACTTCTCTGAGCCTCCGTTACCTCATCTGTAAAATGGGGATGAAGACTGTGAGCCCCACGTGGGACAACCTGATCACCTTGTATCCTCTCCAGCGCTTAGAACAGTGCTTTGCACATAGTAAGCGCTTAACAAATGCTATTATTATTATTATTAACAGGTATCGTTATCGTTGTTATTGTTATTATTTTATTTTGCACTCTTTCAGAGAGCCTGGGTCAGGGCAGACCTGTAGGCACAATACAGTCATGCCAGGACATGCCAGGCTGTTTTGGGGGGCATTTTGCATCACGCTTGCTGTACAGTGCCCGTTGTTTCTAGACTGTGAGCCCGCTGTTGGGTAGGGACCGTCTCTATATGTTGCCAACTTGTACTTCCCAAGCGCGTAGTACAGTGCTCTGCACACAGTAAGCGCTCAATAAATACGATTGAATGAATGAATGAATGAATGAATGAATGGTACCTACTCCTTCCTACTTAAATCTGTGCCAGCACTTAGAATAGTATTTGACACTAGGGCTTAACAAGTACCACAGTTATCACTATTATTTGCGCACCTTACATTAGAATGTAAACTCCAGAAGGGCAGGGAGCAGGTGTCTGGCTTCTGCTGAATTCTCTCAAGCGCATAGTTGTTTTAAACATGCCAACTCCTCAATTTGTGACCGAGTTAACCACGTGTGAATGTCAGGTGGCGACGCGGAACCGTTTGGATGTCGTGGTTTCCAGGAACTCTCCTCTGCCATGACTTTTAGACTGTGAGCCCCCCTTTTAGACTGTGAGCCCACTGTTGGGCAGGGACTGTCTCTATATGTTGCCAATTTGTACTGCCCAAGCGCTTAGTACAGTGCTCTGCACACAGTAAGCGCTCAATAAATCCGATTGATGATGATGATGATGACTCTCGCCCCTGCCGCTAGACGATGAGTGTTTTGGAAGTCAATATCTAGGTCCCCGAAGCTTTCCAATCCTCTTGTTTTGCTCGTGGGCCACAGGGAAGGGTTCACGTGGCAAAGTGCAGCTGAATTCCTCGGATTTCTGCAACCTTACATTCTTAGTTTTCTTGGGGGAGTTTTCCGGTCCCATTTCCCATCTTTGCAGATTGTTGGGGAACATGGAGCTGAAGTGAGATTCCCCATTCCAGAGATAGCAGCAAAGTGTTGAGGGAGAGAGGAAATTCGTAGCCAAAGCCATTCCACGAAAGGTAGACTTCTTTACTTCCCAGTGATGCTAACAATCTCTCCTCCGGTGACCGGCCGGCCTTTGCAGGGCGGGTCTAGGGTGGGCAGTGATGGGGGGGTCCATACCTCCTCGATGTGACGGAGCACTCCATACCCAGATAATAATAATAATAATGATGGCATTTATTAAGCGCTTACTATGGGCAAAGCGCTGTTCTAAGCGCTGGGGAGGTTGCAAGGTGATCAGGTTGTCCCACGGGGGGCCTCACAGTCTTCATCCCCATTTTACAGATGAGGGAACTGAGGCCCAGAGAAGCGAAGTGACTTGCCCAAAGTCGCACGGCTGACAGTTGGCAGAGCTGGGATTTGAACTCATGACCTCTGCCTCCAAAGCCCATGCTCTTCCCACTGAGCCACGCTGCTTCCCTAACTTCCCTAGCCACATGGTGGTTAGGACTTGACCCTGGGCAATGGAGGCCCCTGCCACCTCCGGAATAATCTGGATAATTACACTCCAGGGCTGGAGCTGCGATTTACCTCCTGGATTGTATAGGCGGAGCAGTGGAGGGAAGGAGCGATTTCATTTCAATCATCAATCAATTCTTGTTTTAATGGTATTTGTGAAGCGCTTCCTATGGGTCAAACACTGTTCTAAACCCTGGGATAGATACCAGTTAATCCAGTTGCTCATAGTCCCTGTCCCACGGGGGGTTTACAGTCATCATCATCATCATCAATTGTATTTATTGAGCGCTTACTGTGTGCAGAGCACTGTACAAAGCGCTTGGGAAGTACAAGTTGGCAACATATAGAGACGGTCCCTACCCAACAGTGGGCTACAGTCGAAGTTGGAGGGAGGAGGATTTAATCCCAATTTTACAGTTGGGGTAACAGAGGCACAGAGAAGTTAAGTGACTTCACAGCGGGAAGGTGACAGAGCTGGAATTAGAACCCAGGTCCTCTGAATCCCAAGCCCGGGGTCTTTCTACTAAGGCACCCTGCTTCCCTACTGCCTCAAGTGTACTCTTCCCAGGGTTTAGCACAGCGCTGCGCACACCTCCTGATTTCATATTCAGATTCAGATTCCATATCACGGCCCCCATCTCTACCCTCACACTGACCATCCCCGCAGCAAGACAGGGACTTGGGAGGGGCCATCAATATGATTGATTGATTGATCAATTGATTGACCAGATTCCTTGTGCCCCACTCTCCAATAATAATAATAATGATGGCATTTGTTAAGCGCTTACTATGTACAAAGCAATCAATCAATCAATCAATTTATTTATTTATTTATTGAGAGCTTACTGTGTGCAGAGCACTGTACTAAGCGCTTGGGAAGTACAAGTTGGCAACATATAGAGACAGTCCCTACCCAACAGTGGGCTCACAGTCTAAAAGGGGGAGACAGAGAACAATAAAATAAATAGAATAGATATGTACAGGTAAAATAAATAAATAAATAGAGTAATAAATATGTACAAAAATATATACAGGTGCTGTGGGGAAGGGAAGGAGGTAAGATGGAGGGATGGAGAGGGGGGCGAGGGGGAGAGGAAGGAAGGGGCTCAGTCTGGGAAGGCCTCCTAAGCACTGTTCTAAGCACTGGGGAGGATGCAAGGTGATCAGATTGTCCCACGTGGGGCTCAGAGTCTTCATCCCCATTTTACAGATGAGGTAACTGAGGCACAGAGAACAATAATAATAATGATGGTATTTGTTAAGCGCTTACTATGTGCCAAGCACTGTTCTAAGTGCTGAGGGGTATACAAGAAAATCAGGTTGTCCCACCCGGGGCTCAAAGTCTTAACCCCTGTTTTACAGATGAGGTAGCTGAGGCACAGAGAAGTGAAGTAACTTGCCCCAAGTCACCCAGCTGACAAGCGGCGGAGCCGGGATTAGAACCCACGACTCCCGACTCCCAAGCCCGCGCTCTTTCCACTGAGCCATGCTGCTTTCAAAGCAGCCTCAAGGGATGAGCCCTGGGGGTCCAAAGCCAAAGAGTTCTTGTCTGCTCCTCTCCATTTTTATGCCGAAGAAGCGAAGTGACTTGCTCAAAGTCACAGAGCCGACCAGTGGTGGAGCCAGGATTTGAACCCATGACCTCTGACTCCCAAGCCCGGGCTCTTTCCATTGAGCCGCGCTGCTTCTCTTGAAACCGTTGCATCCGGCTGACAGCCAGGGTTACTCAGCTCTACTGGTCTTTCTGTCCCGTGGAGTTTAAATAAAAAAAAAACCAAATTGGAGGTCGCTGGAAGGAGGTGACGGTATTTGACCCAATGTAAGATTTAATGCTTACATTTCACAGCGGGGTCACTGCTCAGGTCAAGATGAATTTTCAGAATGAATGATTTTTAAATTTTTTTTTAAACAAGCCAGCAAGTTGGGGACTATTTCTTGGAAAGGAGTTCTTCATTTTCATCATCTGCAGCTGTCCAAAATAAGAACATCTGAAAGAAACGCGGGGAGCCTAGGTTGCCAAGTTCGAGAAGCAGACGCGTGTGAGGTTCTGGGAAAGGCCGACGTGAAGTTTGTAGGCTGCTTCTGCTGCTCCCTCATCTCTGGCCCCGGGACCTTCCCTGCCCAACCCTTTTCTTTTCTTTTTTAAATGGTACTTGTTCAGTGTTTACCATGTACTGGGTATTGTACGAAGCGCTGGGATAGATAATAATAATAATAATGGCATTTATTAAGCGCTTACTATGTGCCAAGCACCGTTCTAAGCATTGGGGAGATTACAAGGTAATCAGGTTGTCCCATGGAGGGGCTCACAGTCTTCATCCCCATTTCACAGATGAAGTAACTGAGGCCCAGAGAAGTGAAGTGACTTGCCCAAAGTCACACAGCTGACAATTGGCAGAGCCGGGATTTGAACCCATGACCTCTGACTCCAAAGACCGTGCTCTTTCCCCGAGCCACGCTGCTTCTCAAGATACAAGCTAGTCAGGTTGGATGCAGGCCATTTCCCACATTGGGTTCACAGTCTTAATCCCTGTTTTCCAGACGAGGTAACTGAGGCCCAGAGAAGCGAAGTGACTTGCCCAAGGTCACAAAGCAGACAAGTGCCAGAAATGGGATTAGAACCCAGATCCTTCCAACTCCCTGGCTCAGAACAATTCCCAGGACTCAATAACAGGGCCCAGTAGTCAAAGTAGCTTCCGGAGGTGATGTCAATTAATAATGATGGTATTTGTTAAGCGCTTACTATGTGCAAAGCACTGTTCTAAGCGCTGGGGAGGTTACAAAGTGATCAGGTTGCCCCGCGGGGGGCTCACAGTTTTAATCCCCATTTTACAGATGAGGCAACTGAGGCATAGAGAAGTGAAGTGACTTGCCTAAAGTCACACAGCTGAAAAGTGGCGGAGCCAGGATTTGAACCCATGACCTCTGACTCCAAAGCCCGGGCTCTTTCCACTGAGCCACGCTGCTTCTCGATTCTGAGGCAGCGGTGGTCTAGTGGAAAGGACAGGGGGCTGGTGGTCAGGAGATCTGGGTTCAAGTCCCAGTCCTGGCCTGCTGTGGGACCTTAGGTAAGTCCCTCGGCCTCTCTGGGCCGTTCCCTCGTCTGTTAAATGGGCACGGATCGTGAGATGGGAATCACGCCCTCTCTGATTACCTTGTACGGACCTTAACTCGTGGTAAAAGCTTAATAAATCTATTCATTCATTCAGTCGTATTTATTGAGCGCCTACTGTGTGCAGAGCACTGTACTGAGCGCTTGGGAAGTCCAAGTTGGCAACATCTAGAGACGCTCCCTACCCAACAACGGGCTCGCGGTCTAGAAGGGGGAGGCGGACGACAAGACAAAACATGTGGACGGGTGTCAAGTCATCAGAATAAATAGAAATAAAGCTGGATGCGCGTCATTAACACAATAAATAGAATAGTAACTATGTACAAGTAAAATAGAGTAACAAAGCTGTACAAAAAATGCTGTATAAATGCTGTAATTATTTTTTGGAAGCTACATCTGGGTCACCTTCCGTGTCTGACGGTGCCCCCTCAGTTTAGCTATGCAGAATTGATTTCCCAACCGGCACGCAAACCCATTTTTCACTTCTGACTACCCAAAGGCCGCCCACGGGGGCCCAGCAGGGCTGCTTCACCTCTCCTGGGGTGGCCATTCCCCTGCAGACCCAGGGAAACAGCAAGCACGGGAAGTCCGTTGTCGGCAGGGAATGTGTCCCTTGTATTGTCGTATTGTGCTCTCCCAAGGACATAGTACTGTCATGTGCGCACAATAAGCGCTCAATAAATACAGTCGACTGATTGATTGAATCGGGGGTTTCCATTCACTGCCCATTCTGCCTGGCAACTGGTCTGTTCTCTCTCCAGCTGCTTTTTCAGCGGGAATTTTTGTTGTGAGCACCCAGCCGCCTTCTTTTTCGACTCCCGCCACCTGGACGCGGAGCCCGGACCACCCCAGTTTAGACCCCTTCCGAGGTAACTGAGGCACAGAGAAGTTGAGTGACTTGCCCGAGGTCACACAGAAGACAGGCGGAGGAACCGGCCCGTGCTCTATCCATTAGGCTAATGGTTGCAGTGGCAAAGATCCTGGGATGGTCTGATTCCCGGGATATAGGGAGTATAGGGAGGAGAGGATGGGAGAGAGGGAGTTAGCAAATGCAAGGGGAAGAGTGAACCGGGATGGAGGGGTTATTGTGAGAAGTAGCAAGGCCTAGTGGGAAAAGCACAGGCCTGGGAATCAGAGAACCTGGATTCGAATTCCGGCTTTGCCAATTGCTTGCTGTGTGACCCTGGGCAAGTCGTAATGTCTCTGTGCCTCAGTTATCTGTAAAATGGGGATTAAGACTGCTTGCTGTGTGTCCCTGGGCAAGTCATAACGTCTCTGTGCCTCAGGTACCTCATCTGTAAAATGGGGATTAAGACTGCTTGCTGTGTGTCCCTGGGCAAGTCATAACGTCTCCGTGCCTCAGGTACCTCATGTGTAAAATGGGGATTAAGACTGGGAGCCCCACATGGGACAACCTGATCACCTTGTATCTACCCCAGCATTTAGAACAGTGCTTGGCACACAGTAAGTGCTTACCAAATACTATTATTATTATTATTATTATTATTATTATTATTATTATTATTACTTCATCTGTGAAATGGGGATTAAATCTTCCTCCCTCCAATTTAGATCGCGAGCCCCCTGTGGGACAGGGACCGTGTCCAACCTGATAAACTTGTATCTACCCCAGTGCTTAGACCAGTGCTTCACACATAATAAGCACTTAACAAATACCATTTAAAAAAAAATCCTCAATACCCTTTACGTGACCCCCTAACGTGAGTCAGGGATAGAGCATCTTCTTTTCTCCCTCATTTTCCAGAACAGCAAAGTGGAGGCTCAGAGAGGTCAAGTAATGTGCCCTAGGACACACAGCAATCGGGATGGCTCCCCAGTCCTTTGGTCTGGCTGGAAGGAGCAAACCCGGCTGGATGCGGCGTCCTCCCCACTTCCCCCAAACCTTCCCCCTGGACTCTCTTGCTCAGAAACCCACCGTCTCCCTTTTTTCATCCGCC